>NC_056725.1:489777148-489857405 GCF_019279795.1 Protopterus annectens | reverse complement strand
CCTCGTGGCGTGTTCTCCGTGCACCCTGCTATGGTGTGGTGGGGTGGTGCTGTGTACATTACACTCACGGCCTGCCACATGTGTCCGTCTGTATCTCTGTCATTGTATATCGTACCTATGTTGTGCCCGTACTGCTGCTCTAGCATGGACAGCTGGCTTTCCCATGTATCACATATTTGCGGCTGACACATATAACTGTGGTACGTTGCATATCCACTCATTGTCCATGCACCGTCCGTATTCCAGAACACCCTAAAGACATCTGCTGGATATCGTGGCAGACAGCTATCCTTGCTGCCCTGACACTGTACCCATACACGCCATACACCTTGTGTGTACTTGCCTATTTATGGTGTGTGTATGTCTACCTGTGCTGTATGCATGGCCGTGTGTGTGTGTCCCGCTATAGCCATCTGTGCAGGTGTCGCCACTATGGGTAATCCTTGTGGACCGCTGTTTCATGTGCACGTCTGCACATACCTGCAGACGTACTACCTCCCATGGCAGCGGCCTTAGATCGACTGCTGCCCTAGGCTGGGCTCCATGGCGCCCACCACCACAACACATGGTGCCCCATCTTGGTATACCTACATGACACACCTACTAGACAGGTGGCCCTACTAGTGCAGCGCCCTGGGCAGCCGCAGGATTGGCGATGCCTCACGGCGGCTATGGGCACATCACAAGGCATACGTCTACATTCGGTGTTTTACGATGTCTAGGTTATAATACCAGAGGGGGGACCTCATCAGCTATGCTATAGAATGCGGATTTAGATGGATTAGTAGGTGGAGGGTTGGCCACACACCAGGGCTGACCGATGGAACACTGATGAGGCCTCTTTTGAGAAGCAGGTGGAGCAAACCCCGTAACAGGAATGTAGTTTAGGTACAGATGTAGAGTTAACACACATTTGTCCACTCTTTCAGTTCTGTACCACTGTATTACAGTGATATGCTATGCATATCTTCCATATACATTGTTAGATCTTTGATTGATGAGTATTCGGTATAGTACAATATCATATAATACATGTGTTAATAGGATGCTTTCTGAGATGTTAACATATGTGTGTGTGGTTAACATTGCATCTGTGCTTTCTATGCTGTGGTTACATGTTCATTGTTTGCATAGAAAGTAACAAATGGAAGTGTAAGGGGGGATATTTAAAGCCTGGATGCTTCTATGTTATGTGTAAGTCTCACGGAGCCTACAGGTGAAAGCGCTTACATGTCTATGAAGTAACCTTTGTATACCATATGTGACCTGTCGTGGACACAATGTCTACGTTGACTGTTTCATCTACCTATGTGTGACTTGGTTTGTGTGCCATAAGGTGCCAGCGGGTCTTTGATGTTGATTAGGTGTATTCCATGGTCAATTGACATTAATCCTATTAATTCACTGAAGGATGTTCTTCATTGGTGGGAACGCCATAGTTTGACCATCGTATGGCTTTCCTAGCTGACGTTGATATTGTGCCATTGGTGTGTGTTCCACAGGTCACCCATTTGTTCCGCGGTATGGAAGCGTGTCATTCCCATTTTGATGCTGGCAGATTGAGTGCTGTATGCGCGGTATTCGCAGCCGGTCTGGCTTTGTATGGGGAGTGTCTACTGTAGTCCCTATCTGTATTTCCTGTGTTATGCCTCACTGCAGCTGTGTGGTTACACCAGGTTCGCAGTTATGGGTGCCATCTTGGTCCTACGCTTGTCCATCCCTAGCGATTGCCTACTGGACACTGGTATGGAGCAGTACACATTTCACACCTGCATTTAGCATTAGCCGGTGGATGCTTTGCACAATCAGTGGGGAGTAAGGCACGTGCTACTCCCACGGTGCGGGACAACGTATTATCTGCCACACAACACCGAGCCCCGTTTCTGCATACCCAGGATCCCATGGCTGCAACCCTCGACGGTACCATTACACATCCGGCATGTGTGCGGAATGGGATGTGGATGCACCTCTATGGACTCTACAATCTGGGAATATCTGTTCATATGTCCTGCATTCCGTGGACAGTTGTCATCAACCCTGAACACGCTGGGGGTGCATATGTCTGGCTGTACCGTAGTCACGGCTGTCAGTTCTTCTGGGTCTCTCGATCGCAGCTGGTTGACATTGCGTACGGATGAATCTCTGGGGTCCTACTATGAACACCATTGTGCATATGTACTCTGTAGACCTTGTTGGACTGTGTCCATCTGGCTAGTGGGTTTGACTGCTGCTGTATGTTCCCCAATCGCGGATGTCTGCTTGCTGCCCATATTATGTAATGCTATGTTAACCAGGTTATTCTAAACTGAAACCGGATGCTGTAAATCCAATGATGCAGGCTAGGAAATGCTTTAAGTAATCCTCAGATGTCCCATTAGGATATGTCCGCCACTGTATTGTCAAAATGACACAATCAAATCATGTAGATCCTATTAATTCATTGAAGGATGTTCTTTATAAGCGTGAACGCCATAGTTTAAGGATCCTATGACTTTCCTAGTTGACGTTGTTGGTGTGCCATTAGTATGTGTTCCGCAGGTCGCTCATTTGTTCCGCGGTATGGAAGCGAGTGATCCCCATTTCCTTGCTGGCAGATTGAGTGCTGTACGGGTATTATACGGCGGTCTGACTTTGTATGTGGAGTCTCTACTGTAGTCCCTATCTGTATTCCCTGTGTTTTGCCTTACTACAGCTGTGTGATTCCACCAGGTTTGCAGTTATGGGTGCCATCTTGGCCGTACGTTTGTCCATCCATGGGAACTGCCTAATGGACAGTAGTATAGGGCTGTACACATTTCACAGCTGCATTTAGCATTCTCCTGTGGATGAATTGCATTATTAGTGCAGAGTAACGCATATGCCATACCCACATCCCTCACACGGGTTGGGACAATGGATCATCTGCCAATCAACACCGAGACCTATTTCTACATACCCACGATCCGATGGCTGCAACCCTCGACAGTACCCGTTGCACATCCTCCATGTGTGCGGGAATGGGATGTGGACGCACTTCTATGGACTGGACAATCTGGGGATTTCTGTGCATATCACCTGCATTTCATGGACAGTTGTCATCAACATTGAACACGCTGGTGGTGCATATATGTAGCTGTGCCGTAGTCACGGCTGTCACTTCATCTGGGTCTCCCGATCGCAGCAGGTTGACATTGCGTACGGATACATTTTTGGGTCTACAATGGACACCGATGTGCATATGTAAAGTGTAGAACTTATTGGACTGTGTCCATCTGGCCAGTGGGTTTGACTGCTGCTGTATGTTCAGCAATCACGGATGTCTGTTTGAGTACCCATATTATGTAGTGCTACGTAAACCGGGTTTTCTGCCACTGAACCCAAATGGTGTAATTCCAATGATGCAGGCTAACAATTGCTTTAACTATTCCGCAGATATCCCATTGGGACATTCCCCCCTCTGTATTCTCAAATTTACATGACCAAAACATGTAGATCCTATTAATTCATTGAAGGATGTTCTTTATATGTGGGTATGCCATAGCTTAACCATCCTATAACCTTCCTAGTTGACATTGTTGGTGTGCCATTAGTATGTGTTCCGCAGGTCGCCCATTTGTTCTGCGGTATGGAAGTGAGTGATCCCTATTCTCTTGCTGGCAGATTGAGTGCTGTGTACGCCGGTATTCGCACGGCGGTCTGACTTTGTATGTGGAGTCTCTACTGTAGTCCCTATCTGTATTCCCTGTGTTTTGCCTTACTACAGCTGTGTGATTCCACCAGGTTTGCAGTTATGGGTGCCATCTTGGCGTCGTTTGTCCATCCTTGGGAAATGCCTACTGGACACTGGTGTAGGGCTGTACCCATTTCACAGCTGCATTTAGCATTTTCCGGTGGATGATTGTCATTATTGGTGGGGGGTAAGGCATGTGCTATACCCACATCCCTCCCATGGGGCGGGACAATGAATTATCTGCCAAACAACACCGAGCCCCATTTCTGCATACCCACGATCCCATGGCTGCAGCCCTCGATGGTACCCATTATACATTCTTCATGTGTGCGGGACTGAGATGTGGACGCACATCTATGGACACGGCCATATGGGTATTTCTGCTCATATGTTCTGCATTTCATGGACACCTGTCATCAACCTTAAACATGCTGGTGGTGCATATGTCTAACTGTGCCGTAGTCATGGCTGTTACGCCTTCAGCGTCGCTTCCTCCATCACGTTTATCTTGCATAGGGTTAATTTTTGGGTCCTACAATGGACACCAATGTGCATATGTAAAGTGTAGAACCTGTTGGACTGTGTCCATCTGGCCAGTGGGTTTGACTGCTGCTGTATGTTCCCCAATCGCGGGTGTGTGTTTGACTACACATGTTATGTAGTGCTACGACATCCAGGTCTTTCAAACCTGAAACCGAATGGTGTACATCCAAAGATGCAGGTTAGCAACTGCTTTACATAATCCTCAGAAGTCACTGAAATATCCGCCACTGTATTGTCAAAATAACACCACCATGACATGTGGATCCTATTAATTCATTGAAGGATGTTTTATATGTGGAGTGCCATAGCTTGACCATCCTATAACCTTCCTAGTTGACGTTGTTGGTGTGCCATTAGTATGTGTTCCGCAGATCGCCCATTTGTTCCGCGGTATGGAAGCGGTGAACCCCATTTTCTTGCTGGCAGATTGAGTGCTGTCGCGGTATTCGCATCGGTCTGGCTTTGTATGGGGGTGTGTACTGTGGTCCCTATCTGTATTTACTGTGTTATGCCTTACTGCAGCTGTGGAATTACACGGGTTTGCAGTTATGGGTGACCATCTTGGTCGACGTTTGTCCGTCCATGGGAATTGCCTACTGGACACTGGTATAGGGCTGTACACATTTCACAGCTGCATGTAGCATTCTCTGGTGGATGATTTACATTATTAGTGGGGAGTAACGATGTGCTATACCCACATCCCTCCCACGGGCGGACGACGGATTATCTGCCAATCAACACCGAGCCCCATTTCTGCATACCCACGATCCCATGTCTGCAACCCTCGACGGTACCCATTGCACATCCTTCATGTGCGGGAATGGGATGTGGACGCCTGTCTATGGACTCGGCAACCTGGGGAGTGCTATTCATATGTCCTGCATTTCATGGACACTTGTCATCAACCTTGAACACGCTGGTGGTGCACATATCTAGCTGTGCCGTAGTCATGGCTGTCAGTTCTTCTGGGTCTCTCGATCGCAGCCGGTTCACATTGCGTACGGATAAATTTTTGGGTCCTACAATGGACACCAATGTGCATATGTAAAGTGTAGAACTTATTGGACTGTGTCCATCTGGCCAGTGGGTTTGACTGCTGCTGTATGTTCAAATTAACATGACCAAAACATGTAGATCCTATTAATTCCTTGAAGGATGTTCTTTATATGTGGGTACGCCATAGCTTAACCATCCTATAACCTTCCTAGTTGATGTTGTTGGTGTGCCATTAGTATGTGTTCCTCGGGTCACCTATTTGTTCCGCGGTATGGAAGCAAGTGATCCCCATTCTCTTGCTGGCAGATTGAGTGCTGTGTACGCCGGTATTCGCACGACGGTCTGACTTTGTATGTGGAGTCTCTACTGTAGTCCCTATCTGTATTCCCTGTGTTTTGCCTTACTACAGCTGTGTGATTCCACCAGGTTGCAGTTATGGGTGCCATCTTGGCCGTACGTTTGTCCATCCATGGGAACTGCCTAATGGACACTGGTATAGGGCTGTACACATTTCACAGCTGCATTTAGCATTCTCCGGTGGATGATTTGCATTATTAGTGCGGAGTAACGCATATGCCATACCCACATCCCTCACACGGGGCGGGACAACGGATCATCTGCCAATCAACTCCGAGACCCATTTCTGCATACTCACGATCCCATGGCTGCAACCCTCGACAGTACCCATTGCACATCCTCCATGTGTGCGGGAATGGGATGTGGATGCACATCTATGGACTCGACAATCTGGGGATTTCTGTGCATATCCTGCATTTCATGGACAGTTGTCATCAACCTTGAACATGCTGGTGGTGCATATATGTAGCTGTGCTGTAGTCATGGCTGTCACTTCATCTGGGTCTCTCGATCGCAGCCGGTTGACATTGCGTATGGATAAATTTTTGGGGTCCTACAATGGACACCAATGTGCATATGTAAAGTGTAGAACATGTTGGACTGTGTCCATCTGGCCAGTGGTTTTGACCGCTGCTGTATGTTCCCCAATCGCGGATGTGTGTTTGACTACCCATATTATGTTGTGCTACGAAACCCATGTTTTACTACGATTAACCCAAATGGTGTTAATGTAATGCTGCAGGTTGGCAACTGCTTTAAGTAATCCTCAGAAGGCCCAGTAGGACATATACGCCACTGTATTGTCAATATAACACAGCCAGAACATGTAGACCCTATTGATTCATTGAAGGATGTTCTTTATAAGCGGGAACGCCAGTGTTTAAACATCCTATGACCTTCCTAGTTGACGTTGTTGGTGTGCCATTGGTATGTGTTCCACTGGTCGCCCATTTGTTCCGCAGTATGGCTATTCGCACGGCGGTCTGGATTTCTATGGGTAGTGTCTACTGTAGTTGCCATCTGCATTTCCTGTGTTATGCCTTACTGCAGCTGTGTAATTCCACCGGGCTTGCAGGTATGGGTGCCATCCTTGTCGTAGGCTTTTCCATCCATGGGGATTGCCTACTGGACACTGTTATGGCCTGTACACATTCCACACCTGCATTTAGCATTATCCAGTGGATGCTTTGCATTATTAGTGGGGAGTAGGTCATGTGCTACACCCACATCACTCCCACGGGGCGGGACAATGGCTTATCTGCAAAACAACATCGAGCCCCATTTCTGCATACCCAAGATCCCATGGCTGCAACCCTCGACAGTACCCATTACACATCCTTCATGTGTGCGGGACTGGGATGTGGACGCACATGTATGGACACGTCGATCTGGGGATTTCTGTTCATATGTCCTGCATTTCATGGACACCTGTCATCAAACTTGAACACGCTGGTGGTGCATATGTCTAACCTTGCCGTAGTCATGGCTATCGCATCATCTGGTGGTCGGAAACGGCTGGATGAAATTCTGTTAGGAGAAATTTTTGGGTCCTGCAATGGACACCAATGTGCATATGTAAAGTTAGATGTTGCTGGACTGTGTCCAACTGGCCAGTGGTTTTGACTGCTGCTGTATGTTCCCCAATCGTGGATGTCTGTTTGACTACCCATTCTACGTGGTGCTACGTAAACCGGGTGTTTTAGAACTGTGAACAAATGGTGTACATCCAAAGATGCAGATTAGCAACTGCTTTAAATAAACCTCAGACGTCCCAATAGGAAATATCCGTCACTGTATTTTCAACATGACACCACCAGAACATGTTGATCCCCTATGTATTCATTGAAGCATGTTTTCTTTATAGGTGGGAACGCCATAGTTTACATATCCTAGTTGACGTTGTTGGTGTGCCATTAGTATGTGTTCCACAGGTCGCCCATCTGTTCCGCAGTATGGTAGCGAGTGCTCCCAATTTTGTTGCTGGCAGATTGAGTGCTGTGTACGCCGGTGTTCGCACGGCAGTCCAACTTTGTATGGGGAATGTCAACTGGTAGTCCCTATGTGTATTTCCTGTGTTATGCCTTACTGCGGCTGTGTAATTCCACCGGGTTTGCAGTTATGGGTGCCATCTTAGTCGTACGCTTGTCCATCCATGAGAATTGCCTACTGGACACTGGTATAGGGCTGTACACATTTCACACCTGCATTTAGCATTCTCCGGTGGATGCTTTGCATTATTAGTGGGGAGTAAGGCAGGTGCTACGCCCACATCCCTCCCACGGGGCGGGACAACGGATTATCTGCCAAACGACACCGAGCCCTGTTTCTACATACCCAGGATCCCTTGGCTGCAACACTCGACAGTATCCATTACACATCCTTCATGTGTGCGGGACTGGGATGTGGACCACTTCTATGGACTCGGAACTCTGGGGATTTCTGTGCATATGTGCTGCATTTTATGGACAGTTGTCATCAACATTGAACACGCTGGTGGTGCATATGTCTAGCTGTGCCGTGGTCACGACTGTCACTTCTCCTGGTTGGACGATGAAGGCTGGCAGGTATTCCATACGGGACAATTTTTGGGTCCTACAATGGACACCAATGTGCATATGTAAAGTGTAGAGCTTGTCGGACTGTGTCCATGTGGCCAGTGGTTTTGACTGCTGCTGTGTGTTCACCAATCGTGGATGTCTGCTTGACTACCCATAGTGTGTAGTGCTACGGAAACCATGTTTTCCAAAACCGGAACCAAATGGTGTACATCCAATGATGCAGGTTAACAACCGCTTTAATTAATCCCCAGAGGTCCCAGTAGGGAAGTATCGCCACTTTATTGTCGGAATGACACCACCATACCAGGTAAATCACGGGCACTTTGGCCCGGTCTTACCAGCCATTTGCAAGTGTAATTAGCAGACACGTGTCAATACATGTATAATAATACATATTGTAATACCGATGTTAATCTATGTTATTTGGACAATGGCTTCTGCTATTGACATACGTTGCTGTGGGTGTTGCGGTTACCATACACATGGCTTTCTCAAAGGCCGAATTCACAATTCTGAACACTACTGTGGTCTCCTTTAAGGACCCTGAGCCAGTGGTCAACAGTACTCAAGCCACTGCATCACTTACATATGCCTTCTACCGGTACCTACAGGACTGCATGGATCAGGCATTCCCTTACCCAACTGTGGTTCATTGTACCAATGCCAAGCATCCAGTGTGGTGTACCCCAGCCATACACAAGCTGTACAATGAGAAGAGGTGGCTACTACAAGGCAGAGCAGACACCTTGTGAGGTATGACACCCTTGCTCATTATATGTGAAGAGCTACAGGCTGTCATGACATAGTCCGGGGCAGGTTCCACAGATATATCTCCAAGGACTCGGCAGACAATCATACAGCCTTCATTTGCTATGCTGGACACCTGGGAGGTAACTCACACATATGCTCTGACTGGGTTCACAATGATGTGGAGTTTACTGAACATACACACATTGCCAACATACGGGCTGACAGGTTCGGTGAAGACATCTCCACCGCCACCCCCCCACATGGAGAGATATCTGTACCAGCGGTTTGTGGTCCCGAATGTTCTGTAACAGGTGGGACATGCTCTCTCCAGGGTAGTGAACACAGCATCCATGGGACCAGCTGGTGTCCCGACTGTGTACTCCGCGATCTCATTGAGGAATTAGACCCACAGTTAGGACAGCTGTTTATTCTTAGCCTCACCTCGGGTAACGTACCCAATTTGTGTCACACGGCGACTGTAGTCCCACTTCACAGGGCCAGTGCCTCCACTGACCCTAGTTATTACTGTCCCATTACCATGAGAAGACTTATCTGCAAAGACATGGGGAGGGATCATACTGCGGCCCGTAGATGACGACATAGGGGACCTGCATACTTTGCATCCAACCCAGTTTGGCTTGGTCAGGGGCGGTTCATGCGTTTAAATCCTGGTTGACGTTTTAGGGACAGTCACCGAGGCCATTGATGGGGGTCTTGCAGTCCATACAGCCTACCTCGACCTGGCAAAGGCCTTCAACACAATACCCCCCTCGGGTATCATTGATAAACCCATCGGCTTGGATGTGAACACGTACATCGCAGGATGGGTTGCAAACTGGCTAGGTGACATGACCCACATGGTCATAGTTGCTGGCAGCATGTCGGACTTACTGCCTGTCACAGGCGGTGTCCCACGGGGCTCTGCCCTGGGTCCACTCCTTTTCTACATCTACATTTCCACAGTACAAGCACACACAGGGGTGTTATGGCTGACATTGTTTGTAGATGACTGCGAACCGGGTGCCATAGTGGGACGGACATCTGACACAGATATCCTTCAAAGGGGCCTCCCAGATATGGATATCTGCTGTCAGGGACATGGCCTACTGCTAAATGCCAGGTAATGCATAGTCATACCCGTCGGGAAGAACGAGGTCACCCCTGTCCGGCATATGGGTGGCAGTCCACTGAGCACGGGGGTAATTACCAGGGATCTGGGGACCCAGGTTGTCGGTCACCATTCGTTCAACACACACTTTGCTATCATGGTTCGGTAGAACTTCTACATTGCCCACCTGATTGTGCAGGGATTCACATCTAGATCAGGGTAGGTCATCGTCTCCTTGTACTCATTACGTGTTACACCTATGATTGAGTACATTGCCCCATTCGGAGGGTATCTGACCCGACACCTACAGCAGCTGGGAAGGCCCCATAGGTTAATCGTCAGACAGATGCAGGGTGTCAGGGATTTGTGTTATGCTGCCCCACTGTTAGGACTCCTGCTCCATTCAGTCACATACCTCTTGTTTGGTGTTGACCTGTGCCTGACATACGAGGCCATGTCGACCCATATTTGATGACTATGCTTCACCTACTGGATCTACATCCCTCAGAACCACAAGGGCAGGTGACGTGAACCTTGACACGGTCATTAATAGGATGTGTTGGAGTGACACATACGTCACCCAGACACTCACTATGCTGTGGATCTACATCACAGTACATGTGAGGCAGAGAACCTTGCTAGCCTTGTTCGGGAGGATCTTGTCCGTTGGATGGGGATTGCAGATATACCCCAGGGATTACATCATTGTCACTGCTTGACAGAGGTACAGCAATATAATAGGCATTTTATCTCCGGACCAGAGGGTTGGCAAAGGAATCCTAACTATGGCCTAGGGTTATGGCTGACCTTGGGTAGATAGCCTACTCTGTACCTATGGACCTATGAACCTATGTTCATAGTTTGTCCCATTCACACTTGTCTATCCCCTATCCTCTTTCTCATGTGTATATTTCTGTGGCACGTGATTGACCTCTGTATTACCTGCAGGTATGCTGTCTACAGTGCACATATGTCACGGTTGATTACAGTGTATCTGTGTCCCTACCTCTGTGATACTGAGGACTACCACACATCCTTCACAGCATTACATGCATATGTCCATTCTATTATTCTTTGGCCTACGGGGGGGTGTTAAGGCAATGGTTACACGTGTCCCTGTTTGTGCACGCGTCATGGTGGTCTTTGACCAGCCTCCGTTGCGGTTGTGGGATGGACGGTAGTGTTGGTGTGTGTTTGGCATGTGTTTTCACTGCCGGGACATCTGTGGGAGGTGGGGTTGGCACATGTTCCTCTTTGCAGGAGGCCCCATCCTGGACTTTTGTGTCATGCATCTACACTTGGCACGTGCCATATGTCCTGTGCTATTCCCACAGTCGTGTATGCCTTCATGCATTACTACTGCGTGTTACTGGCTGTTTGTATGTGGTACACATGGCTATTATGGTGGTTGGCTTGGCCTATTCCCATGCTATGACATACCCATCCAGACGGGCATATGCATGTTATTCCGTCCTTTGCATTGGCCGTGGGTGTTTGGCCGTCCGGCACCGCTACTCTCAACATGTGATGTCCCACCTTCCCCTTCTGTGCCTGTGGCACCCTGTTAGGGCGTCCTGTTTGGTAGGCAGATGTTCCACTATATGTGTTGTGTTTGACATGTCTGCATAGCTAATCATCGGTACGGTGGTTGAACATACCGCCTTGTCCAGATGTGTACAGTTATGTGCACCGTGGCGTGTGCACGCCTATGGGGTTTCGACAGGTCCATACCACATGCGGGATGTACACATTCTGCCGACACATTCACATGCAGCCATTTGGATATCTGTACCTGAGGTGGGTTGTTAACATGTGGGGTACATATTTGCCTGCGTGGCACTGCCTAAGACAATACTTCTTACCACATTTCAGGTATGCCCATTGTGTGTAGGTGTGTAGCTGCGCAAGGCTGCTAGCTGGGTTGGGTGCACGGTCGTACATGGGTGCGGGATACATGCTATGATGGGGCTATTGTGTATTACATTTGCATGCATGAGTTCTGCTTCTGGATATTACGCTTAGACATACGCCGTCCTATGTGTATGTGACGAGCACGTTGCTGGGTGTGGTACATGTTGCTATGCACATGTTTGCCTGTGTTTAGGGTATCTTGTTTCCTTCTTGTTGCTATATCGACACGGCTACCCGGCTGGGTACTCTCACTACTGCTGGTGACCATGCCCATGTCGCTACTTCTATGTCGGTGCGGCGCGCTGACATGCTGCGGTACACCTTCACTGGGTATGCCCACTGACAGTGCATTGCGGGACGGACATGGTATTACGCGTATCCTTTGTTCCTTGGACGTGTACACTTAGGGCTTCGTGGGTTGATGTTTGGTTCTCCGTTTTGTTGGGACGGGTACTATGTTGCAGAGTCTGCGTACGTTTCATTCTCCACGGGCCCTGGCTGGTGCGGTTACTATTACGGGCGGCCTGTGGAAGTCAGCACTTTAGGTTGCTCATCGCCTGCCGGCTTGGCCACGCCTCTGGACGCATCCTACTTGGGCTCGCTCACGTGCCCTACGCACGTGTCTGTGGTTGCGGCGCACACTCATTACTATGCATATGGTGCTGTTACGCCGACTATTCACTGCACCGCTGGCGCAAGCCTTACACCGGCCTTGCGCCGAGCTTCATGAATCCCGGGGATGGTTTATCAGTGGCATCCTGACTCTGAGTGGAGGCGCCCTACATTCTAGTGTGCAGTGCTTTTACATATATATAGATTTACAAAGCAGAGTCTAAGAATGAACTATGATCACCCTGACAATTCCCATCCTACATAGGGCACCTCCTGCTTCCAGAATGGGTAATCACATCAGGTCTAGAATGAATTTGAAGGTACCTATATGGTAATCAAGACTTACCTTAGGTAAGTATTAATCAAATATTATTTAGAACAACTTAAGAGAGTTCTCAGGGCAGCTAGAATACTCTTAAGCCTCTCCTCCCTTGAACAAAAACAAAGATTTTCCTTCCCTTTCTTTCCCTTGTTTTAAATCAGTACTAATAAAAGAAATTCAGCAAACATATGTAAACAGAAATAACATTTAGTGGTCCGTCTTGTACATGATTCGCAATCCATTAAACAAGTCAGTGACTAACATCACTTTAGTAAACATAAAGACAAATTAGAAATAATTTCCTAACTCTTTAAATTTTCTGATAAACCAAAAAGTTAACAATAAGCTATTTTAGCTAAAAGTATAAAGCATTTCAATTTTTCCTTGCATGTATAAATGTCTACTTATATTGTAATGTCAATAGCTGTCTTTGAAATCTGTACAATACTTCACTTCTTCAAATCATTCCTTTTTCAATTCAGGTTTTGTTTTGTCAAGGGCACAATTAATATTTAGACTGGTGTTTCAGATAAATAACTTGTCATTTGCCATTTGAGTTAGTTTAGAATGTATGGTTAGTGCAAATATAGCATGTTGCAAAAATAATATGTGTTTTTTGTGTGCTCTAGAGACTGTCATATGCAAGTGATTATATAATGTAGCATATCTAGAGCAGATAGCTTATGGATTCAGGTTGTTAAAGTAAATTATGCTTATTAATCAGGCAGTTTCGTTTAAATTCACAAGTAATTTGGGGACATTTCAGTTGAGTTTTCAGGAATGTGTAGTCCAGTGTGAGTAACTGAGTCCACTTTTCCTCATAAACATATGTCACAATTCATTAAACAAAGCAGTATAACATCTGTCTAATAATCATTATAAAGACAAAGAATAGCAGTAATTTCCTAGCTCTTCAAACTTTCTGATAAAGCAAAATGTTGACAGTAAGTTATTTTAACTGGAAGTCTAAAACATTTCAATACTTCCTTGTGAATATATTTTACTTTTACTGTAGTGTCAAGAACTGTCTTTGAAATCTAAGCATTGCTTCACTTCTTTCAAGTCATTCATTTTACAGTTCCGATTATATTTTGTCAAAATGTCAATAGCATTTCAAGGGCACATTTCATATTTAAACTGATATTGTAAATGAATAGCTATCAGTTACCAAGTGAGTTTGTACAGAGTGTGAGATAACTGCAAAGATAACATGTTGCAAAAAGTAATATGTAACTTTTCATGTGCACTAGAGACTGACAATTTCAAGTAACATATAGAATGTAACTTTTACAGTACAGACAGCTTGTGAAATCAGCATGTTAAACTGTCTTTTCGGCTTTTCCCAGTTAGGAGTTGCCACAGTGGAACTCCAGTCCGCTAATGATTAGCAGTCGATTTTTATGGTGCCGAGTTGCCAGCCTGACGCCCAACCTTCAGCAAAGGCACGCCTATTCACGCATGTCTTTCGAAGGCATGTGCACTTAAATGTAGCTGCTTGATTAAAATGTATTACTCTGTTTAACATGAAATCAGCATGTTAAACTGAGTAATACTTTTTAATCAAGCAGCTACATTTAAGTGCACATGTAGTTTGGAAACATTTCAGTTGTGTTTCCAGGAATATGTAATCCTAAGAGGATAAATCATAAAATATTTATAAACAGTCCTATTATGTATTTATTTTACCTTACTTAGGTTGTTTTTCATTTTAATAACTAAATAACATTACTTTTTCTTATTATTTGTTATCTGTGAGGCTAAATGCACTTCACAGGTTCATAGTGTCCTTAGAAACTGCAGCAATTGTTTACTGTTGCTATGGAAATGCAAATAGAATGTGAAAAAAGCTTCACTTCTCTTAACCAACAGTACATTTTTCCCTCTTTTTTATATATATTTGTTAATACTAAAAGGAAATAATGCAGAGGACATATGTACATGAACAGAACATTTCAAAGTTAATCACAAACATGTCCCCAATCCCAATAAGCATAACAGTGACTATCATTAATCTAATAAATATTGTAATAACAATTAAGTAAGTTAACTATTCTAATTAGTCTACCTTAAAACTAGATTATTTTCGACTATTATTTATCTATGTATAGACAGTGAGTTATTAAATATATACAGACTATATTAGTATAGTAAATAGGAGAGAATTTAGAAAGGGAGACAAGATGCAGTTAAAATAAATAATGAGAAGAGAGAAAGAAAAGAGAAAATTAAGTGAAAATACACATATACTATGTATGTTGATTTACAGTATAAACATTTTATGTGCTATATAACCCTCCTTCTGTGAAAGAAAAGTACCCAGTTTTACACACCGGAGGTAATGTGAAAACTCTCATGTGTTATCTATTTTCAAAAAATATAGATAAAGATTCCAGTAGTTAGTTACCTTTGTTTTAAAATTCCAAGCAGTAAAATTGGTCCTTTAAAGTAACATTAAAACAATTCATATCATAGTAGATGCTTTGAGAGATTTGGCTGTAACAGTATCAGTCTTTTGCTTCTTCTTTTTGACATCTGTCCAAACATTTGTTTCTTTTGTTCTCTTCAGAGAAGGTGACATCCAATCCATATCTTCTGGTAAAGTAATCACATTATTAGTTTTAATAAATGAAGAGGCTTGCTCTAAGTCAATAAAAGTCCTCATCTCATTGGCATACAGTATTCTTATCTTAGCTGGATATGCAGGTTGTGCCTTGATGTTATTTTGTTTCAGAAACGTTATCATTGGCCACACTTTTTTCCTTTGTTCCATTATTCTAGAAGAATAGTCGTTATCAAATCTTATCAGGCTCTGTTTATATTTTAGAAGTGCCTTCCCTCTAAGCAGATCTTAAAATCAGTTCCTTGTCCAAGTATGAAAGAAATTTGATAATTATTGACCTAGGAGGAGAGCTTGAGTTAGTGGCAGGTTTCCCAACAGCTCTGTGTGCCCTTTAAATGCCAAAGGAAAGTCCTTCTTTTAAATTTAAAAAGTCAGGGATCCAGCTTGATAAAATAGAAATAATATCCTCACCTTCTGTGTTTTCAGGTAATCCAAAAATCCTGATGTTATTTCTCCTCTCCCATTTTCCAAGTCATCTGCTTTATTAACCAACCAAGTGTTTTGTTTAAGAAGCAGTTCTTTCTGTGTTTCCTCTTCCTTAAGTCTGCTTTCTAAGTCATTTAGAGAAACCTCTATTCCTGTTATCCTTGTCTGGTGTTGTTGTAACATTTTCTTGAGGGTGTCAGCTTGTTTTTGACTGCTTGTTTTAAGATTTTTTAGGTTCTCTTTAAAATCATCCATCTTCAAAGACAACTCCTGCAGGGTAGATGCCATCTGTTCATTCTTTAAGGAAGCATCCTGGCGAGAATCCCCTGAGTTGCTCATTTTAACAAGTGAATATATCTCCAAGATTTATGACAGAAAATTATTTGTAAAACTTTACCAAAGTTTCTAATTATGTAAATTATTCCTTTATCTATAAGATTTTATACTTTGAAGAAAAAAAATAATATTTTTCCTGTCTTATTTAACTAGTTATATGGAGCTCTAAAACACTGCTGCTTTCAGTTAGCCATTCATGCACCCAAGGACGTCGGGAGGCATACGCACTGTACTGATTTTAGTACAACTTATTTAGACAAGGGGGTAGGCTCTTTAAGGATGCTTGCTTGGTGGTAGCTTTTTAAGTAAAAAAAAAAAAAAAAGCATTGGCTCTTTAAGGATGCTTGCTGGGTGTTGTGGTGAAGGCGAACGGGAGCTGACGTCATGTCCGGCTGGCTGCGAGCGAGAAATTAGCTTGAATGGAGGCTGGAGCAATCGTTACTTAACAGATAGGAGTGCGAGCGGGAAACGGATTATCTAGTAAGGAGGGTACGTGTGAAACAGATCAGGAAATTATGGAGGTGTGTGTGTGTGTGCGTGTTGCTACATTATCTTTGGCACTCTCCTGTATTTATTGCACATAACTGTGAAGCAGTTTATCTTTATGTTGAAGCTTCTAACAATCATTCAGGACTACTGAATGATTGTTAGAAGCTTCAGCATAAACGATAAACTGCTTCACAGTTATGTGCAATAAATAACATTTTCACAATTCACTTTTTTTTTCTTTTCAATAAGTTAGGTTTCTTGTATTTGTAGCTATGTGTAAATGAAAGGCTTATTGTTGTCAGCCCTTTTCTGTTATCGCATGTAGCCAAAACCTTCAAAAAACTATTTGAATAAAATGTTTCTGAAAGGTCATATAATAAATTCAGTTGATCAGCCTTGTAGTTCAAAGGGACAAAGCCAAAATTGCATCCCAGATTATATGTGTTTGACTAGCAGCATGGGCAATACAAGGACTAGTCAGTTGAAGATGGGAGTAAGTGGCTGAAGCCAGCTCAAATATCCAGGGGATGAGAGAGGCTACCTTGAATCACTGAAATAGCTTGGTCAGGAGGTTGTATATGTATGGAAATACACATACATCTGACAAATGCAGTGACTGCACAGCATATAAAGCTACAGCTGGATGGAGGAGGGGTAGGCCACACTCCTCAGCATCAGTATGACGCTGCACCAGAATCCTTGATCTCCTCAGTGGCCATAGAGATTAAGGTAGGTCAGGTAGAAATACTGAATGAGAACAGGAGAGGTGGTAGTTGACTCATATAATTAAGCCTTAAATATGGTAAACGTTCACTAAACTTAACACTAGTTGTAATATGCTGCCTACAGGAATAATCATTATTTGCAGACTAGTTTCAGACTTTCAAAGTCCTTAAAGGTCAATTCTAATCTCCATTTCATTTACCTCTCTAAGATTTTTATTCTATGTAAGAATTTTTTTTATTAGCAAGTGTGTAAATGCCCCCACATAATACAACAGGTGTTTAGGCTCAAACCCTGTATCTTTGCTTCAGGGTAAGAAAGGCCTTAAGTCCCCAACCACCACCATTTCTGAACTTTGTTCAGATTTTTATTTCTAACAGTTGTGAGCTATGGTGAGAACTGAAGTTGTATTCCCCAGTTGTGGTGAGAAGTGAGAACTGAAGTTGTATTCCCCAGTTGTGGTGAGAAGTGAGAACTGAAGTTGTGTTCCCCAGTTGTGGTGAGAAGTGAGAACTGAAGTTGTGTTCCCCAGTTGTGGTGAGAAGTGAGAACTGAAGTTGTATTCCCCAGTTGTGGTGAGAAGTGAGAACTGAAGTTGTATTCCCCAGTTGTGGTGAGAAGTGAGAACTGAAGTTGCGTTCCCCAGTTGTGGTGAGAAGTGAGAACTGAAGTTGCGTTCCCCAGTTGTGGTGAGAAGTGAGAACTGAAGTTGTGTTCCCCAGTTGTGGTGAGAAGTGAGAACTGAAGTTGTGTTCCCCAGTTGTGGTGAGAAGTGAGAACTGAAGTTGTGTTCCCCAGTTGTGGTGAGAAGTGAGAACTGAAGTTGTGTTCCCCAGTTGTGGTGAGAAGTGAGAACTGAAGTTGTATTTCCCCCATTATTATTTTTGTTGTTTGTCCAGGTTTTTTGTGCTAAGGTGTGAAGTGAGAACTAAATTTGTATTCCCTCATTATTGCCTTTGTTTGTCCAGATTTTATGTGCTAAGAGGTTGAGAGCTATCTAATAGCCATTAAGTTTCAGTCTTCGTATTTTTCAAACTGCTGATTTAGCATAGTGATATGTTGCACTGACTGTAGTGCATATGGTTCTGGGTTCAAGACATGCATGGTGGTAACACAGCATTTTATTCTAGCAACTTTCCAAAATTATACAAGCAATGTTTAAAATGTGTCCCTGGTTTTTGGGCTTTTGTCCCCCCCCCCATAAATGTTGGCTTTTTCCAGATTTCTTGTGATGCAAAGTTCAGAGCTACAGCTGAGTGTCGAGTACATTTTACAAGGAGCTGAGAGCTACAGGGGAACTAAAGTTTAGTGTTGCTTATGCCGAGTCTACTTATATTGTTAATAACACAACAGGTAGTGTACTTGCTTTTGATGCAGAAGGCTGTGGGTTCTTCTCCCACAGTAGGTAATTGCATTGCTGATACTGTACTGTGTTGTGAAGGGGGGTGGATGCTGTAGTCCTTTTTGGTGAAGATATCTAGTAGTAACTATGAACTTGTTATCAGTTTGCCATCCATTCGCTATTGCAATATTACTAGCGTATCACTTTTTTTAATGCAACACAGGCAATTTATTCCTCAAGGGCAACAGGCACTTTATTTGTAGATGAAACAATGAAATATAAAGTTGTTTTCTAGCAGCAACCTCTTCATTAGTTACAGATTTCTTTAATGTGGAATTGTGTAGATGGCTTTTTTACTAGTTCAGAGATTGTGCATATTTACTGATACTGGTGGACTGTAGAAGTTTGAGTAGACTTTTATGATGGAAATGTTCTGAATTGGGCTGTTTTGTCATTATTGGCACACACATTTTGTTTCATTGTTTACTGGAAAATGTTCAAAACAATAAATTTAAAATGCTAACAACTATACTGTATTGTACAAGGAATATAATTTAATACAATCAGGAAGGTGTATCAAACAGCACATGTACGTTCCATGTGCAAGGGGCCTATGATTTGAAAACAGCACAAAGTTAATCTTTATCTGCCACTGGCAAAATGTATTTTCTTTGAATGTGGGTTTCAATGCTGTTTCGATGAATGTGAGTTTCAAGGGCAGAGAAGTTTTAATGCTAAGTCTAGTTTCATTGTGAGACTGCATTGCTTTGTTTAGCAGATATTTATTGGTGTTCGTGCTGTAAAATGCAAAATAAAACTTTTCTTGCAAATCATTTAGGAATGAAGTCACTAAATAATGACAGACATTAAGTTTCAGACGTCATAACCTTCAGAAAAATGCATGCTAAAGCAAGACCTGTTATTCTGTCAACTGTCTTAAGTTTATACAAGATCAATTTTTAGTACTGTTTGTATGTTCCCCCAATATATTTGGCCTTGTCCAGATTTCCTGCATTAAGAGGTTGAGAGGTACGTGCAAATAAATCGCTTTATAGAATTAGGAATATCCAAACCTCTCAACTGTCCCCAATTTTGGCTCAAAATGTTGCTCCCCCCTAATAATCCCTCCGCAAAATAGAATTTTGGAAGATGTTAGAAAAATGTGTATTTGAATATATGAGAAATGCTAGTTTAAAAGCAAAGTAGTATATAATGCATTTTATTCTATTAATCATATAGTAGAGAGGATTAATTCATGTTTAAATGTAAAGTAGTTTTGAAACTGCAGTGTGGATTGAAGCAAAGCTGACATTCGACCCTGGCAGATGCCAGCTTAGCAAGTTTTAATGTTTATGCTTTTCACAAGTGATTATCTGCTGGGTCAGGAAATTAAATGTGTGAAATAATGAAATCTTCTGCTCTTTCCTGCTAGGATGATTTGGCCTTGTATATGTATTACTGAGATAGCATGCAGCTGTGTGAGAAAGTGTAACAGAGAACAAAGATGTGTATTAAAAGACTGAATCTGCTATTGTATTCAAACTGATATGAAACCTTGAAGAAGTAACTTTACAGAGCGACATTATGTCTGACCAGGTGGATAGCAAGGCCGTATTGTAACCAGAGGAAAACTTTTTTAAAATATACAGCATCAGCAGATTTAATGAATAGAGGACTGTAAGCTAAAGTGATGTAGATGCCCTGTGACATACCACGTCAGTAAGGTGGGCACAGCTTGAATGTTAAACCTATATAAAATTGTGTGCTTCCTGTTTCATGTCAGACAAAATTCTGTACTTGTACGTTTTTTGTCTCCTAGTGTACACTAGTAAACTTTTGAATCTGAACCTCCTGTGTATTGAATTCTTGATTTTATTTAACAGTTTGGTCCTTCTTAGCCGGAATTCCCTCTGACAGCTGCAGATCAGAGTCTACCGGTGGTCGAATACTGCGCAGGAGAAGTTACCAAAACGGTTCTTCTTGGGTGAAAAGACCTCCAACTGAATTGTCATTTAAAGAGGCTGGCCACTTTCTGATCTGTGGCTGAAGAGCAGATATTGGACAGTTCAATACCGGAGGCTCAGGTAGGAAAATTTGTCTTTTTTCTGTTTTAGATCAGGGACTAAGTTACAGTATATTGTTGTCAAGATTTATTTTTTCAGATCAGGGACAAAAGTAAGTACTGTATATTTGGTCATAGATCAGGGTAACAGAATAAGGTAGGCAGTTATTCTAGATACTCTGTGAACAGGAACTGAGAATTTGATATCACATGATAAAAAAGGGTTACGTAACATTTTCTTTACCATGGGTAATCAGTGCACTAAAACATCGCGAGATCCGCCCCTAACCGAAGACGCAAAATACATGCAATCACAACGTTCCAATAACGTTAGGTATTATACGAAATGGGTTAACAAATATGAATTTGATGGTAAACTAGATAAAACTTCACTAGTTAAACTCCTTAAACAGCTTAAATCTGATGCGGGAGGTCAGGCAAAAAAGCAACGCCAATTAGGCATTCCTCAGGCACACAGGTGGATTGAGGAAGCAAATCGTAGAGAACAGAAGCTAAAAAACTCAGAAACATTGTTTTTAGACAAAGAAGATAATAACTTGGTAATAGCGACAGCTCCTCCTCCCTTGCCCCCTCCCTTACCCTTTTCAGGATATGAAGCGTGTGGACAAGCTGGTCCGCCTCCACGTTATCCTGAAGTTTCAGCAAGACCACAACCATTTGTTAGAGATCCTATTGAAACTAGGTCCCGAACACGTAAAACACATAGGGACACAGAATCATATCAAATAGAGAGAAACCTACAGGATGAGAGTGAGGAAGAAATATGCCCACTTATAGACGTTCCAAATCCTCAGGAGGACAGGAAGGGCAAAACCCAACACTCTTAGTATATAGACCATGGACACCGGAAGATATCCGGAAGGCTACTGAGGGAATCCCCCATCTGAAAGTTAATTTTACAAAATTTTTAGAAGATTTACAAGGCATGAGGTTGAGTTACCACTTGAATGGGGAAGAAGTAGAAAAAGTAGTAAGACAAATTATAGCTCCAGATTGGCACATGATTTGTGACACCTGGAATCCTCGTAATGCAGAGCTTAGACCACTCCCACATAGTGACGCAGAGTTAGACAACAGAGTGAAAGGACTAACAGACCGAATCTCTGAGAAATGGAAACCTAGAGCAGACTGGACTTGCATTAATCAATGCATACAACAGGAAAATGAGACAATAGATGGGTACTATGCTAGATTATTAGAGTGTTTTAATAATCATAGCGGTATGTCGGTTCCTGAGAAACAAACGAATGATTCTCCGTATGAACAATTGAAAAATGCATTTTTGAAAGGTTGCATTGCACCTATTAGTAGCTTCTTACAAAGCATATGATAGACCATCAAACAGGGAGGCTACAAGCCTTACCCGAATACGCTAGACATGCTGAAAGACATTTTAATAGTAAAAAGAAAAAGAAGGCACAAGTCTTCACTGCTGAAGACGGAGCTGAAGTATTTGTGTTACAGTCAGGTAAAAAGGGCATGAAGAATGCCCAGGGAAACAAACAGTCTGACAAACGATCAGAAGATTTTGAAGAGAGAAAAAAGAGAGGTGAATGCTTCAAGTGCGGGAAAAAGGGACATCTAGCAGGGGATTGTAAGCAAAACAAAAAGGTAATTACAGAAGATAAGGGAGATGAGGACTGACTATATAATAGTGAAGATACATCATGTGAAAGTCAGAAATCATCAGGAAAAGTTAATAAACAGAAAACAAATGTAAATGTGATAGCAGATACGAAACCGGAAGTTACACTTCTGGTGGAGGGAAGGGAAGTCAAATTCCTGTGTGACTCAGAAGCGTCACGGACTTTGATACACTCCTCCAAGTTACCAGAACATTCTGAATCACCTGATTATATACTAGTGAAAGCAGCAAATGGACATCTATATAGGGAACCACTTTCCCATGATATAGCAATAACTGACCCTGTTTCAGGTATGACCCAGAGAAGTAAAATTGTTGTTTCTGCAAAGTGTCCAGTAAACCTATTGGGCAGAGACCTTATGTAGATATTTGGCATAGCAGTAGTTCCAACTGTACAAGGTATGGAGGCACAGAGACAAATGGATACTTTTGTAGTGCGATCGGAGGGTGAAACTTTTTACTGGTACAGCCAGGACCTAGTCACGACTGGTCCAGGGGCAGTAACCGAGGAACTGATGAACATAGCCATCAGTAAAGTCCCCTCCCTTGACACTGATTGACAGCATTTGTTACACTGTACTCTATACTACTGTACTACACCAGGACCTAATAGAGAGTATGAGCAAGAATTGTTTAGAAATCGTGCAACTAGATTGGTTTTGCGTACTTTGTACTGGGATACTGAGGGGAACAGTGTAGTTAGCTGTTCATTACCTCAAGAATTCCTTGCATTATATAGATCAAATCGATTACCACATGTCAGCTTGACAAAGAACAAAAGTGTCAAATGGGCAGACTTAGGAGAAAAAGTAACAAGATGGGAGAAACAGACTGATTTAGAACTATCAGAACAAGGGATACAAAAACAAAAACTGAATTGGTTGACACAGACACATCCAGCTGTACACTTGCAATCTAGCGAGGACAGCTGATTAGTGTTCTTATTAGAAGAAGAAGAAAAGGCCTTAAGTGAAATTCCAACAACTCTTTGGTCAACAGGCAAGTCAGATGTAGGACTTATTCGGACAGCAGGATCAGTTACAATTACCCCAAAGTCAGCTTTTAGACCACAGAAAAGACAATACCCTTTGAAAAAGGATGTAGAAATAGGAATTAAGCCTATAATAGCAGCATTACTCAAAGAAGGAGTACTGGTAGAATCTCCTGATTCACCATGTAATACACCCCTATTTCCTGTTAAAAAAGCAAACGGGGAATGGCGGATGGTACAAGATTTACAAGCTGTAAATAAAGCAGTAATACCTAGAGCACCTACAGTGCCAGACCCACATACTTTGTTAAACGATTTAGAACCGCAACAGAAGTATTTCTCTGTGGTAGATATTAGCAATGCTTTCTTTTCAATACCTATACATCCTGATAGTCAATATTGGTTTGCATTTACATTTCAGGGTAAAAGGTATACGTATACTCGACTACCACAGAGATATTGGGAGAGCACAACAATATTTGCACAAGAAATGGCTAGCAACCTGGCAGGGTTTACCCCACCGGGAGGTAGTCAAATTCTACTTTATGTAGATGACATCTTGCTAGCAGCCCCCACCCAGCAACAATGCAGGGAGGATACTGTAGCATTATTAAAATTTTTAGCAACACAAGGACACAAAGTAAACAAAAGTAAGTTACAACTTTGGAGAAAACAAGTTAGATACTTGGGATATGTAATATCCAATGAAGGTAGAATATTAGACGAGGAAAGGAAAAACAGCAATCTTGCAAGCACTCAAACCAACAACCAAGAAGGAAATGATGTCTTTCTTGGGTACAACTAATTTTTGTCGGAGCTGGATACCAAATTATGCTTTGGAATCTGCTCCACTGACTGACTTGATATATAAGACACCAATGGCAGCACAAGATATTTTACAATGGACACCTGAAGCAGAAACGACTTTCTGCAGGTTGAAGCAGTTGGTAGCTTCTTCATTAGTTTTAGGACTTCCGAATTATCACAAATGGTTCTTTCAGACCGTAGATTGTAAGCAAGGATATATGACGTCAGTATTGATGCAACAACATGGGGATAAGCAACACCCCATAGCCTATTATTCATCACAGTTAGATCCAGTGGCGCGATCTTTGCCTCACTGTGTACAAGCAGTAGTTGCAGCTGCAATGGCAGTACAGGCTTCGGCCTCAGTGGTGTTATTCCACCCTCTGACATTGAGAGTGCCTCATGCAGTTGCAATAATTTTACTGCAAGAAAAAGTGGCATACCTTTCTCCTGCTAGACATCTTTCATGTATGACTATACTGCTGAGCCAACCTCATATGACAATTGAATGATGTATGACATTAAATCCATCAACATTACTTCCAACTCCTGCGGAGGGCACACCACACAGCTGCCTGCAGGAAATTGAACAGTTAGCTTTACCTAGACAAGATCTCACAGATATGCCCTTGGATAATGCTGAGGTGACATATTACATGGACGGCTCATGCAGAAGGGGTCCTACAGGAAAGAATCTGGTAGGTTATGCAGTAGTTACAGACACTGAAATTTTAGAAGCTCAATCCTTACCACACAACTTATCTGCACGAGCAGCAGAATTGATAGCTTTGACGAGGGCATGTACTTTAGCAAAAAACAAGTGTGTGAACATATATACTGATAGTCAGTATGCTTTTTCTACAGTACATGTATTTGCACAACAATGGAAAAATAGGGGAATGATAACATCTAGTGGAAAATCTATTAATCATGTGCAATTTATTTTGGAGTTATTAGAATCTATTCAGTTACCTACCAAAGTAGCTATTTGTAAATGTGTAGCTCATACGAAACAGCAGGATAAGATTTCAAAAGGCAATGCATGAGCTGATGCAGCTGCGAAGCAAGCAGCCTCAGACTCAGAAACTTTACTTTTGAATGAGGAATTACAACCCTCTGAGATTTTAGATTTAGACATGTTAAAAAGAATGCAGACACTTACTACAAAAGCAGAAAAACAAAAATGGGTAAAACGAGGTGCAATTCTTGAGAATGGACTGTACATTTCCAAAGAGAGAAAACCAATATTGCCATCTAATTTATTTAGATATGCAGCTTTGTTGAGCCATGGGCAGTGCCATGTCTCAAAAGGGGGGATGGTACAGTTAGTAAAACGAATATTCCAAACATATGGATTCACAAATTATACACAAAAACTTTGTGCAGCTTGTCATACTTATAACAAGCACCATGCACAAGGGGCATTTAAAACCAAGCAAGGAAGTTTTCCTATACCACCATATCTGTTCCATACTATTTGTATGGATTTCATAGAATTGAATAAGTGTGAAGGGAAAATGTTTTGTTTAGTTATTGTAGACATGTTTTCTAAATGGGTAGAAGCTTTTCCAACCAAAAACCGGATGCAGCAACAGTGGCGAAAGCCCTGATAAAAGAGATAATCCCTAGATTTGGCATTCCGGAAAGGATTTATAGTGACAACGGCACTCATTTCATGAATCAGACAATTCAGCAACTTGGGAGATTTTTTGGTATCTCCTTAAAGAACCATTGTGCCTACCACCCACAGTCAGCAGGACTGGTGGAAAGGTACAATGGTACCCTTAAAAATAAGCTTAGGAAGCTAGTAGAGGAGACCCAAAAGAATTGGATATACTGTCTGCCTTTGGCACTGCTGAGTATGAGAACAGTTCCAAATGTAAAGGTTTTGACTCCCTTTGAAATGGTTTTTGGGAGAGCATATTATGTGCCTCAGTGGAAAGCTCTCATGCCTGCAGAGCAAGAGGCTGACAGTTCATTAGCTAGTTATATGAGGAAACTGTTAACAAATAAATCTGTTTTGCAGTTTAACTCTTTTTCAGATATGGAACAGACCAGACCGGT
The DNA here is from genome assembly GCF_019279795.1 of Protopterus annectens. Taxonomy (NCBI): domain Eukaryota; kingdom Metazoa; phylum Chordata; order Ceratodontiformes; family Protopteridae; genus Protopterus; species Protopterus annectens. The sequence continues at coordinate 489,831,013 of NC_056725.1, read as the reverse complement.
GGAAGCAGTCTTGGCCCCTGGGACATTTGTGTGGCTGAAAGTGATGAAAAGGAAGAATTGGGCGAGTCCAAAGTGGGAGGGACCATACCAGGTTCTGTTGGCAATGCCTACTGCAGTTAGAGTGGCCGAGAGGACGTCCTGGGTTCATTTGACACATTGTAAACCGGTAAAGAACTTTCAACTTGATAAAAACTTTGTGACTGATATACAACCAGACCGAGATGGCCAAAAACAAAGCAAATAGAAATTTAGATCAACCCCAGAGATGTTGCATAATCATATTGTTGAGTGTACATTTATTGACTGTAATTGTGACAATTTTCCTCTTGTTGTGGTTTATCCTACACACAACCACACAAGTGAAAGTGGGAAGGCGTGACGAAACGTCTATAGACTGGCATCCAAACTTTAACACGTACCTAGCCATGAAATGTGTATATGCAGAAACTATGAACATTTCAAATTGCTGGGTTTGTACAGCTATACCAACAGCATATGGAGGAATGATAATGTCCGCTGTCCCTTTGGGGATAAATGAGACTTGGGAGAATTTACTCTTCGATACAGGAACTGTGAGATCACAGGACAAAATAGCTTTATTTTTACCTGTCACACAAAAAGGAGTTGTATGTTTTTATAAAAATGATACCCTCCAGGTGGGCTGGAGCAATTGTAATATAACCATATCTTACCGATGTTATATTAAGAATAGTAATGTTAATACTTTTTGCAATACTAATTATGACTCATATTTGAACTCATTGAAAACAACCATGAATGACATTCGCAAAAATCCAGTTTTGTTTAAACAATTGTCAGTTATAGTTCAGAAAATGTTTCATGCAGAGCTGATGCGTATTAGTACTAAAGTAGAAAACTGTTATTTTATTTGTGGGAAAAAGGCATATAAATAGTTACCTGAGAATTGGTCCGGCAGTTGTTTTTTGGGTTATTTGGTTCCAGCAATAAGACATACTGCAGAATTACCTTTGGGTAAGATACGAAACGTGAGAGAAGCAGCTCGAAAACCTGAAGGTCCAGTTGAAAAACCTGTAAATCCAGTCGGAAAGATTGAAGCTGGCTGGAAAGATCATAATGCCGTGAAAGACAAAAGCAAATTGACTCATATGGACTTGAGTGACAATGTTATATCCTGGGCAGGAATATTCCCAGCCTATGGAGCAGTCAAATCGATCTGGGAGCTGAGGAAGTTGTCAAAACTTCTCGAAGTAATGAGTAATGCAACTTTTTCTGCCCTAGAACTGGTGACTGATGAACTGAATGCAATGAGAACTGTTGTGCTACAGAATCGAATGGCTCTTGACTTCACCCTAGCGGCGAGAGGTGGTACGTGCGCGCTTATCAAAGAAGAATGCTGTGTGTACATACCAGATAACAGGCATGAAATTAATAACCACCTAGAGGTAATTCAGCAAGTATCAGCCATGACTGAACCAGGCCCAAACCCACTGACGGACTTTTTCCAGATTCAATTTGGGGGGGTGGGGTTCCATCCTAATGAATATTCTGATTGCCATTTGTGTAGGTATACTCCTAATAGAAGCATGTGTTTGCTGTGGAATTCCCTGCATGAAAAGATTAATCAAAGATTTTATTGATGTATCTGTTACTGAAACTTTGTACCAAGATATTGAGATTGAAAGATTGATCTCAGATGACATTTTTTCTGAAGTATAGATTGAATGACTCACCTAGCTGAAAATCCTAAGTGGAAGAAGTTGGGAGATGAAATGACACTATGCATACTTCAAAATAGAATAAAAAGTATTAATAGGGGGGAAAATGTTAGAAAAATGTGTATTTGAATATATGAGAAATGCTAGTTTAAAAGCAAAGTAGTATATAATGCATTTTATTCTATTAATCATATAGTAGAGAGGATTAATTCATGTTTAAATGTAAAGTAGTTTTGAAACTGCAGTGTGGCTTGAAGCAAAGCTGACCTTCGACCCTGGCAGATGCCAGCTTAGCAAGGTTTAATGTTTATGCTTTTCACAAGTGATTATCTGCTGGGTCAGGAAATTAAATGTGTGAAATAATGAAATCTTCTGCTCTTTCCTGTTGGGATGATTTGGCCTTGTATATGTATTACTGAGATAGCACGCAGCTGTGTGAGAAAGTGTAACAGAGAACAAAGATGTATATTAAAAGACTGAATCTGCTATTGTATTCGAACTGATATGAAACCTTGAAGAAGTGACTTTACAGAGAGACATTATGTCTGACCAGGTGTATAGCAAGGCCGTATTGTAACCAGAGGAAAACTTTTTTAAAATATACAGCATCAGCAGATTTAATGAATAGAGGACTGTAAGCTAAAGTGATGTAGATGCCCTGTGACATACCACGTCAGTAAGGTGGGCACAGCTTGAATGTTAAACCTATATAAAATTGTGTGCTTCCTGTTTCATGTCAGATAAAATTCTGTACTTGTAAGTTTTTTGCCTCCTGGTGTACACTAGTAAACTTTTGAATCTGAACCTCCTGTGTATTGAATTCTTGATTTTATTTAACAGAAGAAAACGTGAAGGCTTTAAAATTATAAATAACAAATGATCAGAGTTATACATTACTTTCATTTCAAAAATGCATGTAGATTCTCTAATTTTGTCATCTGCTCAAGTTAACAGTGCTCCAATAAAATGGTGTCCCTTCTTTGATAGGTTCCCAGCTGTATTGTCTGGCAATTTTATATTTTTGCATCACATTTTTGGTCCGTTTTTCATAAAATTGTGTTTTTCTGGCAAATTAGTGGCAAATCATTAAAGACTGAAGTTAGAAAATAATGGCAGACATTTGAGTTTCAGATTTCATCCTTTCAGAAAATTCGTACTAATGCAATACCTACTACTATTCTATTATCTTTCTAAATTTATAAGGGCAATATTTAAAAAAAAATGTCTATTTTTGGGCCTTTGCCTCAGTTTTATTTGTGGGTTTGTTGCTCTCAGAGGTTGAGAGGTATGTGTGTGTGTGTGTGTGTGTGTGTGTGTGTTTGTGTGGTAGGTAGCATATCTCTCAACTGTCCAAATTTTGCAGAATGTCCAGATTTCTGCCCGATATTGTTTCTGTTCCTCATAAATTTTGCGATTTTCTAGAAAATCATTGAAGGCTGAAGTTGCTAAATAATGACACATTTGAGTTTCAGACTTCATGTCCTTTAGAAAAATTCATACTAGCACAAATCCTGGTATTCTAGCAACTTTCTCATACTAGCACAAATCCTGTTATTCTAGCAACTTTCTAAGTTCACGAGAGCATTATTTAATATCTGTCCCTGTTTATTTAAGGCTTTATCCATATTTCTTTCACTAAGAGGTAGGTGTGGGGTGTGTGTGTGTGTGTGTGTGTGTGTGTGAATGAAACACTCTAGTTAGGGGTAGCAGGTGGTTAGTAATTTATTGAGGCTCAAAATGTGTACCTTAGTTACAGAAAACAAAAGCATGAATCCTGTACCCCAACTACCATGCTGCATTTTTCAAAGAACTGACTTTCAGGTTCATTTTCAATTCACGGAACCGAGTTTGAGTGAATCTATATTATATTACTGAAGAGGCATTACAGCGAATGCCTCTTCATCGAAACTAAAAGAGCAAACCGTGAATTACGAGAATGGCCGTAGCTTGGCTGGGGAGGGGGGTAGCAGTTTGATAGCTGTGAGTACAAATTTGAAAATCCTAGCTACACCCCTGCATGCACCCTATGAGGAGAACAAATATTGTTAACCCACATTCAAGAACAGAAAAACAGACTTATTTTGTTCTTTGCTGCATTGTAAGAAAAAATATTTTAAAACAAATATAGCACATTTTGCTAACATTTAAGATAAAACACAAATCTTCACACTGCAGATACTGGTGAATAACAAAACATTTTGAAATGTCTGTCAAAAATTCTCTGAAGTAGTAAGACTGGTCTCTTAGCAGCTCCTGGATTACAATGATAGCTTTAACACCTCAGAAAGAATGCGGGAGAGGGTCTATTATCAGTTGGACTAAAAAATTAGAAGCCTAAAAACATGCAGCTCAGCTAGTTTATTTTGCTGAGTATTTATAACTACTGTTAAAGAGGTAAGAGATTCTCTGAGAACACAGTTCAGAGTAATTTGAGCAAAAAAAAGTGAACATGAAAACAAGTTCCAGAAGCTGTGCAAAATGCCAGTGATTCATACTACTGCTATTGTATTTACTTGGAAGTTTAAAAATGATTTACTTGTGTATAGCATGACTCTTCTACAGGGGGTTTAAAGTGGGGTCTGGGAAAAAAAAACTTCAAGATAACCTATGATATATAATTACCATTACCATCTAATGTTTCTGATACATTAAAATAGTCAGAAGACAAAGATATAATGAAATAACTGGGATGTAGAGGCAACCATTATTTATTTTTATTTTTGTCATAGCTCTCAACCATCTATTTTTCTGCCATACCCCACTTTTCCTTACAAGCATCAGGGTGTATGTACTTACTACCCACAGGCATGTAGGTAAGCCATTCCAAATATGGGTACAGCAGACATTACTGAAGTAGAAAGTCTCATCATGATCCTTTACCTCTAATATCACTTCAGTATCTATTGACAAGGTGCAGGAGGGCCAGACAATACTGACTATTTCAGACTTGGCTCTTGCTGGGAAAAAGGGAGACAGATATATGTCAACTGAAATGTTGCTATGTTGATTGTTGGAAGGTACTCAAGAGAACAGAAGACATGTGACCAGTACTCTGAGGGACAGGCTTCATAGTAAGTAATGTGATTAAAGCCTGGTACAGTGTATACAATATAGTGGACAGTCCGTAGTGTATTGAGTGTTCTGTGCTTTATTTATGTATTATTTATTAGTATTTGAGCACTTGCAAAAGTCCAAATGGGTAACAAATTGATCCATTTTCATCAGATACCTAGGAAGAAAATCTGCAGTAAACAGTTACACATTATGACAAAAATTTACATTAATAATATACATAGGAGATACAAATAAAAAATGTCAGTCTAAAATTGATTTCAGTACTTTCTGTAAATGAAAAAAAACAGAAAGATATGTAGAATAAAGTATGAAAAGTAGGTAGTCCACATATAAAGGATGCATAAATGAGTAAAGATGATGTGCTCAGAGAAATTAAAGGATTAACACTATCGTGTGTTTTTAAGGGAACAATCAAAGGAAAAGATTAAAAAGGAAATGCAAGAATACAGAAATGGAGGTGAAAGGGGTTTCTATACAGAGGAATGTAAGTTGCATAATCATTCATTCAATCATTCAGAAATGCTGAAAAGGAGATCCTACTGTAATATGGATATATTGATAGGTGGAAAGAAAGAAGGATTCAGTAAGTTGTAAAGAAAAGAGAGTTGAAGGTTTAGCAAGTTTAAGTTTAAAGACTGAGGGTATAATATTTATGCAAAGTTAAACAAGGAAGATGGTGACTGAGCTGAAATGGTAGGTTAAAGCAGAGGTGGTAAGGATGTGGGTGATTAAAAGAAGGGAGTTAATGTATTGGTAGTGCATCATAATTGTTATATTTCTTAGCAGAAGTATATTGGAAAAGGAGATGTCAATTATCCAGAGGTTTTGGTACAGAAACATTGCCATTTAGATCTGAAGTGCAGTTGTACCGTTGATTGTATTTGCATAAATATGACTGGGATGACAAATGAGAAGAAATGTAGATCACTTCCTTTTTCCATATCTGTGACACATCCCACCAATAGGACACTGTCATAAGGGATCTAGGTAGTCCTGTTGATAATTTCTTATCATTTGACCATCGTGTCTCCCCAGTAGTTTGGAAAGCTTTCTGTCTGGCCCATTTTATTTCCAAAGGCATTTCCACTAGATCCAAAGAAATCTTAATTCCTTTTACTCATATCTTATCAGACCCATTGTTGAATATATTGCAGTTTTTTTACATTTATTTGTCTAAACATCATCATTCAACTTGCGAGATCTCAGAGATTCATAACTGAAAAGATGCGTGGCCTCAAAAATATTAGTTATCAGGACAGGCTGCCAGCCCTTTCTACTCATCCTCTTTTAGACTCCTTCATAGGTTCATATGTTCATAGGTGTATACTAGGCTAATGGAAATGGGGCCTTTACAAGCCTAGCCATAGGATTACATTGGCATAGTGCCACCCAGCCTTAGTTCCCAGTGCCTCTGTCAACTAGAGCCACTGGAGTTATCTCCGAGGTGAATTTTCTGTTTCCCATCCACTCATCAAGATTTCTATTGAAGAGGGTCAACAAGGTGCTCTGCTTGACATGTATGGGAAGTCTGTTCCATAGCATGGGCAGTTTCTGGGTTATGAAAATGTCCCTTCAGCATGTTCTGTTAATTGTGGTAATGAGGTTGAGGTCTCTGACATGTGTGGTGTGGAGGGATTGGGATTTCTTTAGATGTAGCATTTATAACAGAGCTGGGACAGACATGGCTTTGTAAGTCAAGTAGAGATTGCCTATAAGTAGGCAATATGAGACAGATAATAGCTGGAGTTTTTTGAGTCTGTCCATATAGGACAAGTGTTTAAGGCCTAGGATCCTCTTTGTGAGGTACTTTTGTGGCCTCTCTAGTTGTTGCAGGTATCTAGTGAGGTACATGCTAAATGGGGCATTGTACTCAATGACTGACCTAATGAGGGAGGAGTAGAGGGAAACAATGACCTCTTTCTTCCTGGATGTAAAACCTAGTGGCAATGTGGTGATTAAAAGAGAGGTTGCTGTCAACCTGTGTTCCCAGATCTCTTATAATGCCTTCTGTGTTCAGTGGACTACCATCAATGTGGTAATCCATGGGAACTGGGTTTTTCCCAAAGGGGATGACAACACTTTTTTTGGCATTGAGCTTAAGGCCATGCTTCTGACACCAATCGTTGGTCACAGTGAGGCCATTCTGTAGGATGTCAACATCACTTGGGGAGTTGATAACAGCTCCCAACTTGCAATCGTCTGTGGAATTTGTCAGCCAGAGTCCCTTTGTGTTGGCCTGGACTTCAGAAAAGATGTACCAAACAGGAGAGGACCCAGGACCAGACCCTGTGGGACTCCACTTGTGACTAATTGGTATTCTGACTTGGAGTCAGCTACTTTCACACTGTGGGTTCTATCTGTGAGCCAGTTTGCAAACCACCTAGTGATATAGGGGTTGTTGCTAAGCTTTAATAATCAGCCCTTGCAAGTCTCAAACCCAAGACGCTGCACACCATATCCACAGCAATTTACCACTAAGCCATCTGAGCTATTTTGCCTAGCCTTTCAAGCTATGAAAGATCCAACCATCTTTGACCTTGACCTCCTGTTCCTTTGTAGAAGAAATGGTACCTCAAATATACAATTAATGGAACTAAACCTTCTTCAACAGATGAATAAGACATGTTGGCATGATGGATTCATAGCCCAATGTATTCCTCATCTTAACTTCCACTACATGTTTAGCATAGAAGCACCCTCAGCTTCAAATTTTCTCCTAGTGTATCTTCTTTTACCTACTTTGAGGCTGGAAAAAACTATGGAATATTTATTTTTTAATAGGGTTGTAATGATCTGCAGACTAATTGCCTAGAAATTGCCTATGAACATATGAACCTATGAATGTGAAAAAACACCTTGAAAGATTGATTTGATGAAAGCATAGTCCAAAAGCAATTGCTCTCTGAAATGGGAAATGGCAGAGTTAAGAATTGTAGCCTGTGAGGTTCCATTCAAAAGTAACTGGTTCTTTGGAAAACCAGACCATATTTTATGTACCTGTATTAAGACTGTGGTAATCATGGACTGATCATTTAATCAGGGGGAATCCCACCAGGTCAACAAACTGGCACAGTTAACACATTCTTCTCATGTTTTCACTGTGTGTGTGTGTGTGTGTGTGTGTGTGTGTGTCTGTCTCACTGTCACTTTTTCTGTGAAGAAGCACATATTCCCAAAGATATGATTGGGTTCTCTGTGTATTAGTTTCAGGACTTTTAATTTCTTCCTTTCATCCTTTCTTGGAATTCATCACAGAAGATAGAAACAGTAAAGGTTTCTTTTAAGTTTAATGTTGCAGAGAATAAACCATCCTCTACTTTCCTATGTTGGTGAGATGACAGAAACATTCCAAGTAGAGGTGCAGAGAATAGACAAGACAGGCATGGAACTTACTGGAGAAAACTGGCATAGGAACCAAGGCACTGGGAGCAAATAATTAGATATGGAAAGGTAATAAAATGGGAAGAGGTCAAGAATACATTTGGTTTGCATGCTGCAGACTGCCTTCCATATTAAGTATTAATATCACAGTATAGGCAAAGGGAAAGGACTAGGGGGGATCCTAAGTGAAAGACCATCACTGGTATAGTTTTTAGTTGAATCTAAAACAGAAGCTGCTGTTAAAAGGAATAAGCAGTAGGGCATATAAAATATTACATGATAACTATAGGAATCAATCAGAGGAGGTTAGAAAAGATTGAGTAGAAAGACTAGATAAGCAATTCACAAAGAAACAATTGGAAAATATATGTATGGCTTCCAAATATGAAACCAAGTCTAGAAGGTTTAGGATTTCTGCTTGGAAGTGTTTGCGTAGGTATTTTTATACCTAAACAAACTTCAAAGAATTTTTCCTCAGGTTGATTGCAAATGTTGGAGGAGTGGCAGGAAGAAAAGATGTAATTGGGAACATTTATTTTGGCAGTGTAATGAGAGGGCAGATTTAAAAAATTCACTGCAGACTACTCTGAATTTATTTCTGGTGGCTGCCAAAAAAAAAGCAATTACTAGAAAATGGAAATCAAAGTATAAGCCAACCGTATTAGCAGTAGTGACTATAGTAAATGAGATAAAAGTGGGATCTTTAGAAAAGGGTAGGAGCAAATTACATGGAAAAAATGGGAATTATGGGAACAATGAATGCAAAATAATGTTTTGGTGGAGGAGTGAGGTTTAAGTGAAGGCAGGAATTCAATGAGCTATGTAATGTTCAATGGACAATGACTGTATAGACGATTGTATGTGATGTATAATGTTTACAACTGAAACTATGTCAATATGGTTTGTTTCACTTTATATAAATGTATGATTGCCTGTGTCATAAGTGATAATCCCATAAAGATGTTTTCTATTTTTATATAAAAAAAGAAATACTGCATATTCATCTTTAGTTGAATATGGCTTGTTGGTCTAAGGGCATTATTAAAAGTTTGCATATCTCTACGCATTCTTGACACTTAGTGTTGACACATTTTAATTCCTTTCAGTGGAAATTTCTAATTTTAATAATTTGACAGTATCTGTAGTAAAGCATCTGCACCCAAAAAAATATTGAAAAACTGAAACAAAACATGGAAAAATAATGTTTTTTTCTGGAAAGAGAAATCCCCTGTACCCCCACCCCTGCTACCTGAATTTAACAACTCTGAGAGAACTCTCAGTGGGGAAAATAGCATACTCCTGTAACCTAGTGTTTCACAACATCCACGGAGCAGCATACTGATAATGCAAGTGACTCTTTCATGAGATTCACCTACACTGCTATGACAAAACTAAAAGCACATGGTCAAACAAATACATCACACAATGTAGTGACCACTGATGCAATGATAAACATACAAAATATGACCATGTGCATTTAGACCAAATCATAGATACCATATGTATGTATATATATATATATATATATATATATATATATATATATATATATATATATACATATATCTACATATGTATAGGTTTACTATCAAAATCCAGAAATGCACTTCTTCGAGTACTGCAATATCAGATTTATGGTTTCATTTTTTTAAATCAAAAGTAGAATTAGTGAATGTATAATACCAATATGTGGATGGCAAATGCAATTCTGCGGTCATTTTTTCCAAAACATGGGATACTGAAAATTTGGCTTTAACATATTTTGAAATGTTGGCATAAAAGCATTTTTATTTTTGACATTTTATTTCACCGGCATGATTAAACAAAGAAGTGCATTTCTGGATTTTGACAATAAATGTATGTATATATAGATATATATATATCTATGTCTACTTTGTTTCATTGAAAGCTCATTCCACTGAATTTCAATTCACACTGACCAAATCACTGAAAGCTCAAATTACGGAAAGCTCATTTCACCAAATCTCATTTCATTCAGTATAGTGAAGTACTGGCACTGTGTAGACTACTGTAAGGCAAGTAAAAGGTATATGCCCTTTTCTCCACTGTAGTGAGATCCTTGAGTTAGTATATATAGTTAGGGGGTGTGTGAGGGGCATAGGCCCCTACTTAGTTTGAGTATATATTGTCTTCTGGAAATAGTTAGTTATTGGTGTTGTAAGAATGCATGTATATGGTTTAAATGTATTGTTCTGAAGCTTTGGGTAAAATATAATATAAAACCAGACTAGGTTTGTGTGGCTGTGCCCCCACCCCCCCTTAACTATATATATTTCAATTGCAAATTGAATCGAATTCAAAGTCAAGTGAAATGAACTTTCAGTGAAACAAAGTAGACCCATATATATATATATATATATATATATATATATATATATATATATATATATATATATATATATATATATATATATATATATATATATATATATATATATATATAAATACATAACGACAGCAGAACTAAAATGAAGGTCGCCAAGGTCAGGTACTCAAAATTGTATAGAAGTAAGCATCCAAAGTAAAGTACTATGACTGCCACAGCTAAAAACAAGCAGGCTTTATTAACAAAAAATGATTGATAAGCGATTTTGGGTTAACATAACCCTTTTTTAGATAAACCATCAAGTGAACAAAGACATATTTAAATAGTATAACAACCAATGCGAGTTCTCCAACAGAACGCCAAAATATTTGGCCAATCAAAACTAAAATAATAATTATGTGTAAAAATGGACCAATCATCATATAGTAAACTCTCTTCCTATGAACCAATGACTGGGCAACATGTTTCACCAATAAATAGCCTATGTATTACAGATCCCTTTTGTTAGAATGTTTGAAGAATAACAACATTAATCGAGCAATAACACCTCATTCTCATTTTAATCTGTTGTTACATTATTTGGCAAAATGTTGACTTGATCACACATTAAACATTAGTGTCAAAGGTCAATCATAAATGTAGGTTTGGAATGGTTACCATTCAAAAGTGTAGAAATTATAAACCTACAATTGACAGAGACTGATGATGTCATCCAATTAAATTGTAAAAACTTTTCACCAATAGATGAAACTGTTAACATCTATTGGCCAATCTAAAGTTATGTTGATTAAAAACTGATGTGATATTCAACTATGTATAAACTTGTATTTTACATTAAAAACTTTTGATCATCCTCAGTGAAAAACCTGATACAAAGAACTTGCAACAAAATAATGACTTTAACAACCATGGTCGGGTACAAAAGTGCAACATATCTAAATTCCAGAAGAAAATTACTAAAAATCATAAGCAAAAAATGTGTTACATTAAAAACGTCCAATACAACAACACATAATTTTTTATGGGAGCTCTTCTGCTACAAATCAAAGACAGGTGGAAAGAAACACAATCACCAAGTCAAGGAAGGAAGAGAAGAAAAGTATCAACTGACAAATGACATTTATAGACACTGAACTTGGTAATCTAGTATTTAACTTGAGTGACCATGCATTGATGTCACAACAACTCACCCTTTGGAACAAGGGTCATACATTTATACCAGTGACTCTATCAAGAATCAGTGATGTTATAACTAATTTAAGATTGTTTTGTAGAAATGTCATGTTAAAAACAAGCTATGGTAACAATAATCAGTCATGTGTAAAGGGATATAATAAGCCCAGTACCTTTGTTCCTCAAAACAATGCTACACCTGAGACATTTTTAAAAGTATGTGAAACTGACATTATCACTCAATTCAACAAACCTAAGCACCATTTCTATAACATGACCATAGATGAGAAACAAGCTCTCCATTCCTTACAAAATGAAAAGTCTCTAATATTTACCAGAGCTGAAAAAGGTGGGGCTTTAGTCATCATGAACAAATCTGAATATACAGAGAAAATTAGCAATTTACTAAGTGATATAAACATGTATCAAATTATCAATTGCAATAAGGTCAACAAAATGATAAAAGACATTCATGATACCCTATATGAACTTTTGATGATGAGTAGAATTAATTAATCACTTTATGATTATTTCTCAGTAATCTATCCTGTGATACCTATCATCAAGCTTTCCCAAAATCCAGGTCTATATCACATAATCGAACTTGTATAAGTTTGAACGATGTAATATCAAACCCAAATGTCTGAAACTGCATGATAACGAACACACAGAACAGCATTTTTTTTCCCAGGAAAAAAATCGCTGTTCCCTAACAAAAAAAAAACATAAACCTTAAACTAAAACTAAAGTGCACCCCCCAGCATGGGGGCTGTGCCCCCACACCCCCTACTTAAATATACAAACTCTGAGATCACACCAAAGTGGAGTAAATAGCAAAGTCCTTTAAATGGTCCACCAATTTTTTTCCCTGGGAAAAAAATCAATGTGCCATGGCTTCCCTATTTTTGCATTTCGGACTTTTTGGTTCGATATTACATCATTTGAACTTATATAAGTTTGACGATGTGATATAGACCCCCAAAATCCACAAAGATGCCTCAAACCCACCTCTATGATCCATACTAGCTGGCATGAATTGGGTAACAGAACCCTTATCTATTTTCATTGAGAAGGAACTGAAGTTGGCCATTTCTACAGCTACCAGTGTCTTGAAAGACACTAATGATTTTTTGGGAGAATTTGTCAGCCTATGCAGCAACACTAAATGACTATAAACATCTTTACATGCTAACAGTAGATGTAAATACTTTATTCATCATTATTCCAAATGAATATGATATTTCGGCCATCAAGACATTTTTTAGTAGAGAAGAAGATTTTTTCCAATGAGAAAACAGATCTTTTGCTCTTGCACACACGGTCCTAGAAAACAACATCTTCTTATTTGAGGATAAAATATACTGGCAGAAATGGAGAGTTGCCATGGGCATTCACTGTGCCAATACATATGCCAACTTAGTCTTAGCATTTGGGAAAGCAAACATATTTTCAGTGATAATATCTTCAGTCATCTCTGTTTCTACAAAAGATTTGTTGATGATGTTTTTATTTTATGGCAATGAACCAGAGACAAATTACATGACTTTGTGCAATACTTGGAAGCTACCACTGAGTTTCTATGGTTTACACTAAATTATTCAAACACATCTATTGATTTCCTAGATGTTAAATTAGAATTATGTGAACATGAGAGCATCAGTATTGCCATCCATCATGAGGATTGCAAGAAGAACAATCTACTGCCCAGGGATAGTATGCATCCTAGACATGTACAGGGTCAACTGCTCCATTATTTGAGATTGCACACAAGAGATGTGGATTTTGTTCAAGCTAGACAAGAATTAAAATGACAACTTGTTCAAATGGGCTACAACACTGAAGAGTTAGAAAAAAAACACTTATAGAAGTTAACAAACTAAGAAACGACAAATGCAAGCCATATTTTAGTCAGAAACCTGTTAATGCTCATCTGGTAGAAAATAAGTTGCATGCTCAGATCTCAGTGTCTTGCTCACTTATTCAAGTGACACAAGGCACATCTGTGACATAATAAGGTGCATCTGGAACATTCTATGAAGTGATGCCAGCATCTGTGAAATAGTAGGTGAAACATCTGCATTCACATTCAAGAACAGAAGAAATATGAAAAAGATTCTGGTCATAGGTCATCAAATAGCATATACACCCGGAATTAATAAAAAATGGGACCTTTTCATGTAAAAAACTGTGCCATGTGCAAACATATATGGGAGACACAAATATTTGTACATCCCCTCACTCAAAAAACATATAAACTGAACTTTTATGCAGATTGCAGAATCACGCAATGTGATTTATGTTGCATGATGTCAGAACTGTTCTAGTTTCTATGTAGGCAAAATAAACAGGCAGTTAAAACATGTTTCGAAGTGACATCTGATTATATATAAACACATATTTTTCAATCCTCAAAACAAATTTCATTTTTAGTGGTACAAACTACAATGCTGAGCAGCAGAGAAGGAGACATTGTTTTGTAAACAGAATACAAAGAAACAGAATGGATTGCTGACCTTATGGCTGATAAACCTCCTGGTCTAAATACATGTCTCCCGTTGCAACCATTCTTAAAGAAACAGAGATGAAATAACATAGTAATAGTATCCCTGTCTCTAAGTTCATTTCTTTTAGGCCATTCAGGCCTGGTGAAGGGGTTGTTATGCTTATATTGGCTGACAGCATTAGTCCTCTGATTTGATTGGTCTGAATCCCATTGGACAAAACCATTAACTTTAAGATCTGATTGGCCATTACACGCAGCTTTGATTTTTTTGCGGAACAAAAATACATAATTAATTAATTATAATGTTAACACAGCTCAGGGCAGTTGTTTATCCATACAATGGTGGGTGTTAAAGCCAACTTAACCATTTAATAAAAGCAATTTAACATATTTTTTATTTATTATCTTAAACTTTATTCTTAAATTTAGATAGATATGTCACATTCCAGCACACAACCACAGTCATCTTTTAGTGAACGATGGTCATGAAAGTTGATTGGTGAAGGGGTTATTAGGCTTATATTGCTTGACAGCCCCAGTCGTTTGATTTGATTGGATTGAATCCCATTGGATAAAAGTATCAAGTTTAAGATTTGATTGGTCATTACACACAGCTATGTTTGTTTTGTGGAATAAAAGTATACATATAATTATAATGATAATGTAGCTTAGGGCAGTTGTTCGTCCTATACAATGGTGGGTGTTAAAGCTCACCCATCCATCTGATGAAAGTAATGTAACACATTTTTTGCTTATGATTTTTTGTAATTTTATTCCTGAATTTAGATGGATATGTTGCACGTTTGTACCTGACCACAGTCACCTTCCAGTGAACGATGGTCGTAAGTCAATACTTTCTTGCAAGTTCTTTGTATCAGGTTTTTTGTTGAGGATGATCAAAAGTTTTTAATGTTTTTAATCAACATAACTTTAGATTGGCCAATAGATATTAACAGTTTCATCTATTGGTGAAAAGTCTTAACATTTTCATTGGATGACATCACCAGTCTCTATTAATCATAGGTTTATAATTCCAATACTTCTAATTGGTAACCTTTCTAAACCTATGTTAATAATTGGCCTTTGACAATAATGTTTAATTTGTCATTTTCACAATTTTTTAAAAGTCATCAAGTCAACATTTTGTCAAATTATGTAACAACAGGTCTAAATGAAAATGAGGTGGTATTGCTTAATTAATGTTGTTATTCTTCAAACATTCTAGCAAAAGGGATCTGTGTGATATATTGGTGATTACACCTATGAGCTATACTACAATGACAGGTCAGAAACACAATACCCTCATTGGCTTAAATGTTATTGTTACATTTATTTTATTCCTGAAACATGTTGCACAGTTATTGGTTAATAGGAATAGAATTTACTACATAATGATTAGTCCATTTTTACACATAATTATTGTTTTAGTTTTGATTGACCAGATATTTTGGTGTTCTATTGGAGAAATCTCATTGGTTGTTATACTATTTAAATACGTGTTCGTTCACTTGATGGTTGATCTGAAGAAGGGTTATATTAATCCAAAAGTGGTTATCAATCATTTTTTGTTAATAAAGCTTGCTTGTTTTTAGCTGTGGCAGTCGTAGTACATTACTTTGGAGGCTTACGTGTATATATATATATATATATATATATATATATATATATATATAGATAGATAGATATATTTGCCAAGATCTTTCTGATTGGGACGTTTGAGTTCTTCCTACACCAAACTGTATTCTGACTGTTCCTATAGTTTTGCCACAACTGGACTGTGCTGGTATCACTAAACAATCTATCTCTCTGTTGCACTGTTTTTTGTGCTTTATCCCAGGAAACCTCTCTTAATTCAAGGAAAAAAATGTCAGTCTTTCAGAGGTGTCAATAAATTATGCTGCATCTCTTCTAAATTATATTGAGTCTGTCATAACAATACCAGCACACTGTATACAGTATATTGGAGCAAAAGAAATATTATATATATATATATATATATATATATATATATATATATATATATATGTGTGTGTGTGTGTGTGTGTGTGTGTGTGTGTGTGTGTGTGTGTGCATGCACGCGCACATATGTGTTTGTTACTACATGATTGTAGTAACTGAAATATGCAGGTTTATCATTGGTATGCAAAAGAAAACAAAACAAAGTATTAATTTGCTGACTACTGTACTAGGGCTTATTCTACAACAGGAAGTATTTAGAAGTCATCTATTTACTGCAATATTTTTAGGCCATAGCATGCATCCTCTGGAATGTTTTCAGAATTACCCTCAGTGATTCGCCTTAACATGTCAGAAACCGATGAATAAAACTCTATATTTAATAGGTGAAAGTATCACTCATGGCATTTAATATGCTCTCCCAGCTACAGAAATATAATTTAGACAAGGCTGAGTTCAACTCTTGATAGGTATTAATCAACTCTTAAACCGTAGAAACAGTGCTCCGTCTAATCCATCATCACATTTCCTATTCCTAATAATGTGATAACATTGAAAATGTAATCATCAGGGTGACTGCTTCTATAAGTATGGCAGATGTTACTACAAGTGATATACCTTCCCTGTAAACATGTCTCCTTCATCCTCACTGGGAAAGACATTGAAGTCTGCTTCTCTGACAGTGGAGGAATTGTTTTTTTCCAAGTTTGTTGAAAATAGCAGATCCCTCAGTCTATTGAACCTGCCACCAAATCTCTTTAATATCTCACCTGATTCACTCCCCTCATTACTCAGACTCACAATTCTCATCTATATAGGTACACAGTCCTGTATTGTCAGATATTTTCATCCAATTTTTTTACTAGCTCTCATATGTAAGCCCTACCATATCCTGCTTTCCATAGACACAATCCTTGTCTCTACAAAGTACTGTCATCCCTATTAGAAACCTACTTCTCCCTTCCATCCGTTCCATGGGTTCCACTAGATTAACCTACCTGACAGTGTCAAATGCCTTTTGAGTTTCTAATTGTACCACCCAGCTTACCCATAGCTTTCTTGTTTTGTACAACCAATAATACCTTCCAGTGATCTCCTGACACCCTTCTCTTTGCAAACCATACCTGGTCCATATAAATAACACTTGAGAAAATCTTTTCCAACATGGCTGACATTAGGCTGGACATAATCTTTGCATCTATAACACATAAAGAAATAAGACAAAAAAGTCATCAGAATCCACTTTCATTTTGAATGAGCAACTATACTTTCTGCTTTTATTGATTTAGGTAATACCCCTTCCTCTGAGATGTTATTATTTGCTACCATCATCTCCATGACAAATCCCAGTCCTACCACCTTAAAAAAAAGACTAGAGGAAAACCCTTCAGTTCTCCTGCTTTTCCTGTCTTCATCTGCTTGGTTCCTGCCACTCCTTCTCCTAATCCTGCCTCACTCCCTTATTTAGTTCCTGTATGTCCTCCAACCCATGGTAGTTCTACTATGTTCAGAAAACTAGTTTATCCTGCCTTTCACTGTTAGCTCACAGATCACAGTAATATAACTTAAATATCCCTCTTATTTCATCATATTTGCATCTTATTTTATCCTCTTTCTCTTTTATAGCCACAATCCAAGCTTTTGCCCTCCTGTCCTTCAATTTCCAGGCTAATAATTTCAGATTGACATCTGCCTTCTACATCCAACTTACTCTTCTCCTCTTCGTGTCTGTTTCAAGTTTTGATTCTTCTTAAGGCTTCTTTCTGTTTTATATCTGATACTCTATCTTTTCCATTCAAAACAATCCTACAATTGCTTCAACATCCTTTCACACTCTCTAATTTTACCTCTCCTCAACCTGTTAAATCTCACTGATTTCACCAGTATTTTGGCCTTTCTGGATAGTATTAATACCATTACATCCAGTCTTTCTGGTGTTATTCTAAGGTGATCCAGTATTTGTCAGCTTGGGAGGACATGGGTAACAAACCATGTTGCTTTGCCAAGATGGTCTGAACCAGTCTCCTCTAGGCTTTTAAATACTGGCTAAAACTTTATCCATCCCCATAGTGCCTTTTTTTAGACAGGGTCAAATTGACAAACCTCCTGACATAGCAAAATCAACTCAACTAAACCTCAGGGTGTTACTGCTCAAAGCCAGGAGCTATAACAAACTACACTCCCTCCAAGTCTTCCTCACATTCAAGAATACAGACATCTGTGCAGTTACAGAGACATGGTTTAAAGTTGCAGAGAGTACCACTGCAGTGCAGGGTTTCAGTGCCTTCCTCACTTTTAGACCAGTAGCTGCACAGACAAGAGCTAAAGGTAGAGATGTCTCAATATACATCAGTAACAAGCATACCTCTAGGCTGGTCAAATAGAATGATGTCCTGGAGTTCCTCCACATGCAGATCACTATAGACAAATTCCTGTACCATATCCTAGCCAGTTATTTGTCTCCCTCCATGTCCTAAGAAGCTTACAGTGGACAATTGCCATCCAACCTAACACCTTACTGGAATGTCCAAATAGGTTCCTTACAAAAAAAAAATACAGGGAGTAAACACAATGTCCTATGTTGATCACCCAAAGCCCTGTCTCTTTACTAGGTATCAGACTGATTTATGTGAGGTGATCTCTGCTTGCCATACAAGGCATCCCTGGACCCTGGTTTGATGAACATTTTGCACATCTGCAAAACAAACAGCATCACATCTACTGGATCAAAAGACCTAACTTTTGATTGCAACATAAACAGGACACGTTGGAGAGACAGATATGTTTCTCAGATAATTCCCTGTCTTTGCAATAGGCTTCCCATCCATGTGAAGCAGAGGTCATCCCTTATCCTATTTAAATGCAACATGGACCAATGGATGGGTAATTGGAAATTCTTCCCTGGTCTGGCACCTATGTCTCTGGTGGACAGAGGCAGTCAGTAAATCACCCCTATATAAATCAAATTTGTGGGTCATATTTAGGGTACAAAGCTAGGCTTATAAGGGCTGTAATGA
The DNA here is from genome assembly GCF_019279795.1 of Protopterus annectens. Classification (NCBI taxonomy): domain Eukaryota; kingdom Metazoa; phylum Chordata; order Ceratodontiformes; family Protopteridae; genus Protopterus; species Protopterus annectens. The sequence goes on along the minus strand of NC_056725.1, from coordinate 489,811,864 downwards.
TTGTTAACCTAGTGAACACTTATGAACTTATGAACCTATGAAATGATTCAGTTTCTGACCATCTGTTCTGTTTTGTTTTGGAGCACAGGCTGTTCATCTTTGTTTGTAAACTAAGCTGCTATTGAAGAATGCACTGATTTGGCATTATCTATTCATTATCACATATAAAATCACACAGTAACCATAGTTTATAGTCATTCTGAGTGCAGGTTATGAATTCTTGTAGCTTCTCAACAGAGACTGGCAGCTGAGAAACAACTATTAATACTTTGCAGGTCTTTGTTAAACAGATTTTTATTAAGTTTCTGTAGGAACTTACTGTTTATCAAGTTTGTATTGAAATTTAACATTTTTAAGTCTTGCAGGTGTTTTATGCAGTGATTTTTAAAATATGCTTTGTAGAGGTTAATGATCTGTTTCCACAGTGATGCTATTATTACAAATGCAATTATGGAATTTATGACACCCAACACTACAGCCAACATTGCTTTTTCAGTTTGAACAGGCTGTTTCTGAGACTCTGTCAAAGGCCTTGAGACATATGTTGTGGTTTAGCTATTTTCCTATTTACTTGATCAAACCATTATGCATTTCTCCCTAGAAGCTTCTTTGATGGCACCATTGCACCTGACAAATTTGGCATAATCTTGGATATATATTATATTATGCATAGGAATCACATTAGAAATGTTTTGAAATGTGAGTTTAATGTATTATTGATTGCTTTCAGTTTATATGGATCTGGCCACTTTATTAGAATCTGGTTTAAGACATTCTGATAATCAAATGTAATGTGGCCCTTATAGAAGGGTGAAGATTTGACATTTGCCACTCTTCAGGTTTTAACCTTTTTGTCTCAGTCTGTCAAGTTGCTTAATCAGAGACTGGTCATGTTCTAGTTTAGTAATATCTCAGATTACACCAGTCCACCCATAATATTGGAACCAGTTCTCTGAAAGGCTTGTCAGTCTCATGGGATGCTCACTGACATTTGAGGGACCAACATCTGTGAAGTGGTACATTGAAGATGCACAACCTGGAACTAGATTCAGCCTGCTTAGCTTGCCATAGTCCTTGAGTAGCCCACACTATTGAATACTGTTTTGTAGTGGGCATTTTAGTTACTACATCTTCTATTGCATAAAGCAGTAATGCCCCCTTTTGCTTCATTTGTTTAAATCTTTAGAATCTGTGCATATATTTAATATGTCTTGCATGCCTACCTGCACAATGCTATTTACCCATTCAGAAGGCTCAGTTTGTTTTACTGAAGCTCCCATAGCTTCATTGAACTTCACTTCTACCTCTTGCCCGGTTCTGAGTGTAATATGAACTGTTCTCAAGGCATGATTTTCTGTATTTCTTCAAAGCAAATTTAAGTAAGTTATTCCCTTGCAGGCAACCTAAGCCTTCAAAATAAATTGGAGTTTTTTTTTTAAATATCATCAGCACTCTTTAATGCAAGTGACACAGACTGGGAATGTTTTACTTTTTTGTGGATTATCTTTCTATACCAGCAGAGAATTACTAACCAACAAATCATTTTGTGTTTCTATACCTGCACAGAATTATGAACAAAATTCATTATTTTGTTTGCTTTGAATGTTCCATCAAGATTAACAAAAGCATTCATTTCACCCTCAAAACCATGCATTTTGACAACAGAAGTATCACCTGACTGTTTCTGTGTAACTTAAATTGAATTACTAGAGAAATAACTGTTGGAAACTACTTACCAAATGGAACATAGTACATCTTCTGACACCATTGTGGATTATAATATAAATTCTGGGCAAGTGAGGAAGTTATATGCAGCAGTGGCTGGAACAATAAGACAGGATATTATACAGGTGGAAAGAATGAACAGAAACTAATAAGTGAAACTCCAGATAAAAATAAAATCTAAAACAAAAGATGTTTCTCTAAGAAAATAAGATATAGGGGTAATATTGGTTTACCTTTGGGAACTAAAGTGTCAGATGTTAGGAAATGTATTTAGTTGGGAAATTAATCATTTTGTGAAAACTATTGTTGAAACATTTGCAGTGATGGACACATTTTCACACTGATGTGAGAAAAAAGCAAATGGGTTGCCTTGAAATGAGTTCATTTTTTCTGTACAGAGTGAGAATGTTAATAAAAATGGCTATATGGTTTAGAAAAATTGATATTTTGCATATTTTAAAACTGTCTGTGATTCAGTCACATATGTTGCCAAATTAAAGATAAGAGGTTTGGGGTATTGGGTATAACTAATAGCTGAAAATGGCAAAGTGAAACATTTACCTAATATAATTAGCATGTCCAGATCAGAAGGAATGCTGAAATATTGGGAGCAGCTAAACACAGGTTTCTTTTGTACCTCAAATAGCCATTTATTCAGTGATAGCACATAGTGCATTTGTGGACAATGTGGGCAAAGATGAAGCAGAGCATTACACCTGACATAAAAAGGTATGAATGTTTGGATGAACTGCCAAGCTGATGATGTAATAAACACATGGATGTAAATAGTGTAGAAATTAATGCTGAAAATGAAATGCAGTGAATCTTGAGAATTTACATAAAAATGATGAGGGAATTCTTTCTGAGGAGATTTGAAAGTACTCAGGAAATATAAGATGAAGAACCTGTACATAATTTAAGTAAAGAAGATGGTGGGGATATACAGGAAGTACAGAACAAGTTCAGTGTGCTGTGGATAGAGGATAGAAAAGAGGGAGACGTTGTTTGGGAGCAGATAAGACAAACGATTTCTAAAGGAAAATGAACGAGAGACAGAAAGAGACAATTAAATTGTTACAAAGAAAAATGATAATTTACACATTGTCCCTATAAATGTTAGTAGTGTGATAAGTGATGTAAGAAGAATTATTGTATTATAATGCTGTGAAAAACAAAGAAAAAATATATCATTTGTTTATTAGATATCTGATGTTAACTGATCATAACAGATAATTTGAGATGATATGTAAGAGGAAATACTTTTTGACACATTGGGACTGAATAATCATCAGATTAGTAGTATTGTTCAATAAAGGGGCTATTACTATGTGTGTGATCATGGAATTACCAAAGCTGGTAGCGCTTCTGTTATAGATATAAGAAACAGTTCTACATCCATGAGGCCAACATTAATATAGCCTACACAGAAGTAAAGAAGAGGGTGGAACTATTTAAACATCTGACGCCATATGTAATAGTGAATATGGAAGTTGTTGTTATAGGGAATTTCAATTGCAATAATAAAGATGAAATAAAGGGGAAATAATTAAGGATGTAAGCAAATTCAGAAAGTTAAGATTATATCACCTAAAGATACGCAAAGTACTGGTATGTATATATATATATATATATATATATATATATATATATGTATAGAGATTAACTTTATATTATCTTCGGGAGGTACAAGGGAACTTACTGGTTGTAATGCTATTTGTACTGGTAGACAGATTGAAAAGCATGAGAAAAGCCTTGAGAAGCTGAATGAAGACAATGTGAGTAAGGGAAAGACATGGAAAGGGAAATGAGACTATTGAAGGAAGAAGATAAGAAAATTATACTATTTTATAACAGTTTGTAACATGGACAAAATGTTGGCGTATATTAAATAATACCTACACATAATTATATTTGCCCATGGATAAAGAATGTTTCAACAAAAAGAAGAAGAAATTTGTGAAGAGAATATAAAAAAGAATGGTACAATTACTGAGGAGACAACAATGTTTTCTTCAAGGAAAGAAGGAGTGCAAGCAGCATAGAATGATATTATTACTATACTTGTTGGATAAAGCCCTGATTGCTGTCTACAGATGTTCCCAGACCCCTTACTACTGGGTTGATTATTGGGGTATTTTATCGATAGAGCAATAAACTTGGGTTGATAGTTTCCCAAAGGACATCATAAGGCATTTTTTGGCATTGAGTTTTAGGCCATTTCCTTGACATCAGTCATTTGTCTGTGTTAAACTCTCCTGCACAGATGTTGGTGTCTTGGAGAAATCTATAATAGCTCCCAATTTACAGTTATCTGTGAACTTGGTAAGCCAGAGGCTTTGAACATTATCCTTGACTTCCAAGACGTAGATGCCATAGAATAGCAAGCCCAGCATGGAGCCTTGGGATACTCCACTGGTGACTGTCCTCTTTGTGCAGGTGGTCTCACTGATCATGACTTTCTAGGTGCTGTCAGCCAGCCAGAAATAGCATATTTAGGGATGTATGCCTAGCTCAGAGAGCCTGTCATCAATGCTTCAGTGGGTATTGTATCAAATGCCTTGGATAGGTCAAGATATGCCGTCTGCACTGTTTAACCCCACTCCTGTCCATTGCCTTGGTGACCCTCTCAAAGATGTCTACCATGTTAAGTAGGCATGACCTTCCCTTAAGAAAGGTAAATTGGGATGGGTCCAGTGTCTGTATGTTGACAATGTCCTTGTTTATCATTTCCATGATAATTCATTCCATGGCTTTGCATATTACGCATGTTAGACTGTTGGGTCTGTAGTTCCCTGGGATGGTTGGTGGTCTGCCCTTGTGGAGGGGAATAACTGTTGTGGTCCTCCATTCACTTGGAAAGTAGCCTGTTTCAAGGCTGTAGGTGAAGAGTGCCTCAAGTTGTCCTGATAGGTCATATTTTAGACTGTTCAGGAGGCAACTGGGATGTTGTCTGGACCCACAGAGGCAGTGTTCTTGGCTTTAGTGAGTGCTGCCACCCTTGGTCCATGATAAAAATCGAGGGTGATATGCTGGAGAGGATTTCACCTGGTGGAGCTAAGGGGATTGGGGGTGGGGTGGGGTGAACTTTGAGATGAATTTTTGAGACAATAGATTTGCTATGTCACTCTTATCAGTGATGGTGGTACCATTGACCATCAGTTCAGAACACTGCTGTGTTACCTTAAAGGTTCTGGACATAACTGAAGAAGACCTTGTGATTGTCCTTATCCATTGAGGTTATCCTGACCTTGTAGTTGGCCTTGTTGGACTTAATTAGACCTCTTAAATTCTTGTTTAATTGTTTTTAATGGAGTTGCTCTTCCTGATTTTGGTCATGAGTGTTTTTTCTATTATATACCTTGTTTAGGTAAGGATTCCACCACTGGGCTTTGTTTTTAGTATTTGTTTTGGGTTTGTGTCTGGTAGGTATGGCAGCCTGTGTGCAGCCATTCACATGTTTGCATGGTGACTCTGTGAATAAGGGGTTAGGAGGAGCCTTGAATTTTGACAAAGTGTCATTTAATAGGATGTAGTTTGCCTTAGAATAGTTCCTAACTGGTACTTTTTAGCTGGGTTTTCTGGGTTGATTTTTACTTTAAAGGAGACACTAGTGTGGATGTTTCACAGGTGTGTGTTCCATCCATATATATTACGATCTTGCTATATTGTGTTTTCTCTTGAAATATTAACCAGATCAAATCTTTCATTCATTCATGTTAATTCATTCATTATATTGGTCAGTTTTAGATGTCTTCAGACTGCTAATAATTGCGTTGATATTATAAACAGTTGAGCTGTTATCTGTAGTACTGAGACATTCTATAACCTCAAGGTTTAACATAATGTTGCCACAGTCAGTAAGAACCAGATCAAATATCCTTTCATTATTTGTATAAAGTGTTGCATTTTCAGTCAAACCTTTTTTAAATTTATCATATCTAAAAATTCTTGATTGAAATCTCCTGGAATGCTTGCAGTTTGTATAGACATGCTTTGCTTTAAAATTTGTATGAACCATATATACTCATCACTGTTCATTGTCAAACTTCTGTAGCATCACATTATGTGTAGAGAGCTATACTGTAGAAGACCAACAATTACCACCCTCAGTATTTCACAGGCAGTGCATGTCAGCTATACCCTTGCTGTAATTGAAGGATATAAGTAGTAGTAGTACTCTACCACCTACAGTGTCCTAAGATGTTCAAATTTATTATTTCCATCAAACTTAAGATTCAAGGAATCCCAACATTCGACAACAGCTATCTGACACTTGCATGCACTTAATATATCTTTTAACTTACTCCTTTTTAACAACATTTCTGGAATCTCACATATATACATTTAAAGTACAATTAAATCCAATCTGCTGAGGAAGTAGTCCCAAGTTCCCTAAAAACAAATTCCACAAGTGTGGAACGTTTGTTGCTAACAAAGTACATTCTATAATAGCTTATATGTAAGCTATCTCTCGACTACATCTTATAATATTATATATTGTCTTCTGAGACTGTCATAAGTGATACTTCCTTTGCAAGAAGAAATTGCCTTATCACATTATTAAGGAATTCAGGATTGATGAGAGAATAGTTAGCCAAGGTGCTTGCTGTGATTTGAAGTATAAAAATGGAATGTGTTATTATTTTTTTGTGTGACTGAATGGTGTATCATTAGGTCATTGATTCATACAAGAATAATAATATGACTGTGTACATTTTTGCGTCTTCATACTTTAAGAAATATTTTATTTATTTATGTGTTTAATTATTTGTTTATTTACTGGGTGGATGAGGTGGTCTGCTTTCATTTTTCAGTCACAACCCAGGCACAAGTAGATATATGAACAAAAACAAAAAGACAATAACCAACCAAGCGTAGTCATAGTCGTGCACAGATATACACAGTAGTATTGATGTTAACAGAAGTAAAAAATGCGAGCGATGAACTGGAAAGAAAAAAAAACATATTAAACAGTTTACGCTACAATGAGAAATAGCAATATTTATTTTTTGTCCATAGCTATACAGAAGTCACCCCTGCAAGACAGCATGCTTACTAATTTATTTATTTGTTTCTTTACTTATTTGTTGACCAGGAATAATCTAACTCAGGTAAAAGTCCATTTCCAGTTGAGGCCCATGGAGAAAAAGCTTCAAGTTATACAAAGTAGATAACAAAAATGAAATGCACATGGACGTTCTTGGATATATACATTTGTTTATATAAAGAGAGAGAGAAGGCAGCTGATCATAGGATTAGTGGGCATCCAAAATATGAACATTATTACATTGAAACAACAAACATTGACACATTCTGTGCATGACCCAGGGACTAAATTGGAATGGAGTAAATGAAATGCAAGTGTTTTTTACAGGGGAACAAGTCCCATTGCATCCCCCATACCTTCTACTAATTGTATATACTAACCCCTGAGATCAAACCCCCCATAACTTCTACTAATTGTATATACTAACCCCTAAGATCAAACCCCCCATAACTTCTACTAATTGTATATACTAACCCTCTGAGATCAAACCCCCCCATACCTTCTACTAATTGTATATACCAACCCCCTGAGATCAAACCCCCCATACCTTCTACTAATTGTATATACTAACCTCCTGAGATCAAACCCCCCATACCTTCTACTAATTGTATATACTAACCCCCTTAGATCAAACCCCCATACCTTCTACTAATTGTATATACTAACCCCCTGAGATCAAACCCCCCATACCTTCTACTAATTGTATATACTAACCCCTGAGATCAACCCCCCATACCTTCTACTAATTGTATATACTAACCCTCTCAGATCAAACCCCCATACCTTCTACTAATTGTATATACTAACCCCCTGAGATCAACCCCCCATACTTTCTACTAATTGTATATTCTAACCCCTGAGATCAAACCCCATACCTTCTACTAATTGTATATACTAACCCCCTGAGATCAAACCCCCCATACCTTCTACTAATTGTATATACTAACCCCCTGAGATCAACCCCCCATACTTTCTACTAATTGTATATACTAACCCCTGAGATCAAACCCCCATACCTTCTACTAATTGTATATACTAACCCCCTGAGATCAAACCCCCCATACCTTCTACTAATTGTATATACTAACCCCCTGAGATCAAACCCCCATACCTTCTCATCATCATCATCATCATCATCTTTCAGCTTTTCCTGTTAGGGGTCGCCACAGTGGATCATCTCTTTCCATTTCTTCCTATCCTCTGCATCTTGCTCTGTCACACAAACTGCCTGCATGTCCTCTCTCACCACGTCCATAAACCTTATCTTAGGCATTCCTCTTTTCCTCTTACCTGGCAGCTCCAACTTCTACTAATTGTATATACTAATCCCCTGAGATCAAACCCCCCATACCTTCTACTAATTGTATATACTAACCCCCTGAGATCAAACCCCCATACCTTCTACTAATTGTATATATTAACCCCTGAGATCAAATCCCCCATACCTTCTACTAATTGTATATACTAACCCCCTGAGATCAAACCCCCCCATACCTTCTACTAATTGTATATACTAAACCCATGAGATCAAACCCCCATACCTTCTACTAATTGTATATACTAACCCCCTGAGATCAACCCCACCATACTTTCTACTAATTGTATATACTAACCCCTGAGATCAACCCCCCATACCTTCTACTAATTGTATATACTAACCCCCTGAGATCAAACCCCCATACCTTCCACTAATTGTATAGACTAGCCCCCTGAGATCAAACCCCCCATACCTTCTACTAATTGTATATACTAACCCCCTGAGATCAAACCCCCATACCTTCTACTAATTGTATATACTAACCCCCTGAGATCAAACCCCCCATACCTTCTACTGATTGCATATACTGACCCCTGAGATCAAACCCCCATACCTTCTACTAATTGTATATACTAACCCCCTGAGATCAAACCCCCCATACCTTCTACTAATTATATATATATTAACCCCCTGAGATCAAACAATCCCCAGGGAAAGGGAATATTCCAATCTTTTGACCAAACAGATGTCAATGTAGCTGGTCATTTGACCCACTGCCCGCAACCCATATTCAATACAAATGCAAAATACATATGTACATAAATAGAAGACATTAGTAATGAAGTCTACAATTAAATACAGTAACAGTAGATGGCAGTGGTTGAATACAAGATTAACAGTGTAGCTAGTACAGTGAGTAAAGGAGAGAGAGAAAGAGAGGGAGATGGTAGAATGGGTAGAATTTAAAGATATGATGGATGGAGATGAAATTCGGGTAGACGGACAAGTCCAAATCAATATTAGGAAGGGTTTTAAATTGGTGAGAAAGGTTTTAAGTTAATTGCCATGTCAAAAGTCTTGGGCAATATAATTCTACACCTTGGCTATGTGAACAGAATATAGACAGTCACCAAAGTAGTTATTTGATTTGGGTCTTGAATCTTAGGTGTGTACTAGGCATGCATTTTGGAATTACTTTACAGAAATGTGGGGATATGTTAGGCTCATATAGAATTTTGTGCAAGGTTTAAAATGGTTTAAAAGTTGAAAAGTGTATGAAATGATTTCAAGCCATGTAAGAAAAAAAACAATCACACTACATTTATTTATAGGTTCATAAGTAAGTACTAAACTTGCTGCCCTTGTGGTCCATTTTAAGCTTAGCTGAGTTCCCTTTTTGTGCCCAAAATTACTTATCCCATTTGGTTATAGATTGGCCTTACCCTTCCCATGGTTGATAATTATATATTTCAAGCTAATGAGAATAACTGGGATCATACCATAGATAATTTGAAAGGAACCATGCATGCGATGAAGCATTTAGGAGCTGTCTCTGTCCATTAGTACTACAGGTGGCAGTCCTGGGGTAAAGTGTTTGTTTCCCATCCATATAGCTAACCTGTGCTTGAATATGGATAGGGATGCACTTTGTTTTATGTGGGTGGGGAGTCTGTTCCACAGCAGCAGCATTCTCTGCGAGACATATCTGTCCCTCCAAACCATTCTGTTGATATTGCAGAAAAGGTTTAGATCCCTATATTGAGTGCTGCTGATGTGCTATAAATCCATCAGTAATGGGTCAGAGGATATACAGGTCACCTCTTAGCAGTCTGTAGGATACCAAGCATAGTGACATGAGACAGTCCATGTTTGACATGTTGTTTTGGCCTTGTATCCTTTTAGTAAGGTATCTCTGTTGGCATTTAAGTTGTTGCATGTGTCTGGAGAGATACATGCCAAAGAGGGCATTATATTCAATGACTGGCCTAATAAGGGTTGAGTAAAGGGGGCAATGACATCCCTAGATCTAGATACAACCCCTTTGTTTGTAATCTGTGCAATATTGAAGGACTTTCCTACAACAATAGACACATGTTGGTCAAAAGTAGGTCACTGTCCACATAAGTTCTTAATTCCTAAACTGGGTCAACTCATAGGGGCATATTGCCAGTGGGGTAGCTCCTTGGGTAGATGACTTCCCAAAGGATACAATAATGTATTTTTGGCATTTAGTTTCAGACCATGATTTTGGCACCAGTTATTTGTTTGGGGCAAACATTCCTGTATAATGGCTAAGTCACTTGGAGATTTAATTACTGCTCCTAGCTTACAGTCATCTGCAAACTTAGTCAGATGTAGCCCTTTGGTATTGGCTTTTACTTCAGAAAAGTAAACATCCATCTGGACAGGTCCCAGCACAGAAACCTGCGGGACTCCACAGGGGAATGGTCTCTTTGTGGAGGTAACTTTCCCTATTTTGATTGTCTCCATCCTATCTATGACATAGGGGTTTATTCCCAATTTATTTAGCTTTTCTACTATGCCTGAGTGGAGAATATGACAAAAGGTTTGGTCAGGTTGAGGTATGATGTGTGTACCATTTTGCCTTAATCCACTGCTTTGGCGACCTTTTCAAAAAAAAATCCACCAGGTTGAGTAATCATGACCTTCCCTTAATGAATCCAATCTTAGAGGGGTCCAGTGTTTGGAGGATCCCTGTTTGGAGGCTCCCTATGTCCTGACTGATTAATTCCATGATAAGTTTTTCCTATGGCTTTGCGTATGAGGCTGGTCAGACTTATGTGTCTGTAATTGCCTGGGTCTGTGGCAGGTCCTTTCCTATACAAGGGAATGATTGTAGCTGTTTTCCATTCACGTGGTACAAAACCTGTATGGAAGCTGAAATTGAACAGTGTTGTTAGGGGTCTGACTAAATCTTGTTTCATGCTATTCAAGATGCATCTAGCTACATTGTCAGAACCCAACAATGCAGTCTTTTTAGCTTTTGATAGGACTTTTAGGACTTGGCCCTGTGTGAAGGTTGGAGGTAAGCCAGTTTCAGGTATATCTTGAGGGACAGAGGGGAGAGATGGGTAACGTTAAAGCTAAATTTATCAGCTAGCAGATTTGTTATTTCTTCAGCCTCAGTGTAGGTATCATCATTCACAGTCAGCTCAATGCATTTCTATGTTGTGTGTTTGAGTTTACGAACATAACTAAAAAAATGCCTTGTGACTGTCTTTATGGCAGTTAATGGCTTAAGAAAACATTTTACCATGGAGTCATCTAACACAAGGATGTTACAGTTTATGATGTTTGATCTAGGATCTTGATTATCAGATTCAAAATCCATTAAATTATTAAGACTATTGCTGTCAGTCATTGAAACGTGAATATTTCTGCATTATGCATTCTTTTTTTGCTTTTAATCCTTTTTGACAGCCTTAGGTTTTTATGGGTCAGTAATGTCTTCATCTATAATTGTTCTTCTAGAATAATCAGGCTCTGTCTTGTGAGTTCTTGATATATCCTAACACTTTTCTAGAACCTGTAGCTCATTTTTAACATTTTCCATTGTTATTACTTCTAACTTAGTGTACTGTGGTGGTGGTGCTGCGGTAGCATTGTCGCCTCACAGTTAGACGTTGCCCGTTCGATTCTCAGTTAGAGCGTCTTCTGTGTGGCAACATGTGTGAATGGGAATTCCTTCATTGAAGGTTGTGTGTTAGGCCCGGCAAGCCAGCACGTAAAAATCTACTGCCAATCATTAGCGGACCGGAGTTCCGCTGTGGCGACCCCATAACCGGGAAAAGCCAAAAGACACAAACAAACATTACTTCTAACTTAGTCCTTAGAGAGTTAATATGAGTAAAGTTGACAGCTATATTACTCAATTGTTGAAGAATTATACTGTTGTTTGTAATGGAGACCTCAGTGTGACTTTGATTGGCAATAATGCTAGAGTGTACATTTCAAGGACAGTTTTCATCAGACAGCCCTAATTGATATAGTCCTGAAGGAAAAAGTTTCGAGTTATTAGAATTTATGTGTAATATATTACCTTCTTGCATAACTGGTCAATTATTATTAAATTGTGGATTCATGAAGTTACCACAATGTGTAGACAGGTCATGGTACCCTTTTGGTATTCAGTTATCAGTCTAACATATTGTTGCACAATGGTGCAGTATAAAGACGTGAAGCAAAACATGAGGCTGACCCTGTTGCCATGCTGAATACTAATGAGGGAATCTGGGAAAGAGGCATATGCTAATTAACCAAGTGCTGTCTCCCCAGGAAATGCTTCCAAGAAGCCATCTACATGCCTAGTGATTCAAGAAATTGCTTAATCATGTAGATTAGCAGGACTAGTACCACTACATTGCAGTATTGAACATGACCAAAGGGTTGAATTCAGCCACCTACCATGACAGTTGTACAGGGATCGGGGGGTGGAGAACCCACAAGACACCATGGATAATGCATCCACGAAATACCTTAACTACACCATCATCAGTGTATCAGTACAGGGATCGGGGTGGGGAGGGGAAACACTATGCACCAGGGATAAAGTTAACCTCAAGATTTCATAACATCCCTTAAGCTCTGCAACTGGAAACCCCTCAAAACTTTATCCCTGGACAGTGCAGTCGACTACTTTAACACCACATTTTTAAATATCTTAAATAACATGGCCCCTATTAGGACAATACAAGCAAAATCTAATTCTTCTCCTTAGCTCACTAAACGACAAAATCACTCCCTCCTAAAAGAAAGGGATAAAGTGTGGCACGAATGGACCCCCAAAAAATAAATAGTTACTCACCAGAAGTCTCTCCAGCTAAGAAACAAAGCTAAAACCCAGATAAGACTTGATAATAAGAATTACTATACTAGCTTACAAGCTAAATACCAAAATAATCCTCAAAAATTCTGAACCACTTTAAATAAAATACTACGACCAGGTCAAACTAAGACCCCTCAACCAACAGCAAGTTATCCCTTAGAATGTATTGCTACCCAGTTTAATAAATACTTCATTGACTCCATCAAAATCCTTACTAACCAAAACTTCCCATCACTGCCCATCAGCCTAACATCTCTACTAGATAATAACAACAAATTCTCCTTAAAACCAGTCCCAACACACAACATACACAAATACTTGATCAGGCTAAAACCCACAACCCTGGCAGCTGACAGCTACCCTCAACATACTTAAAAATAGCAGCTGAAGCCATCTCCTATCCAATTTCCCTACTAATTAACCATTCCATATCCGAGCAATGCATCCCCACTCTCTGGAAAATTGCTCACATCATACCCCTACACAAAGGAGGTCCCCCCACCGACTTCTCTAACTATCGGCCCATAGCAATCCTATCCCCTCTATCAAAAATCCTTGAAAGGTGTGTTCACACACAAATTCTTAACCATCTCCTAGACAATAAATTACTTACAAATACTCAGCATGGCTTTTGCCCCTACCATAGTACTACCACAGCCCTTATTAGATTCACTAACACCATCAGTCAGCTTAGAAGTAAAGGTGACCTAGTATCAGCAATCTTTTTAGACTTAACAATAGCCTTTGATACAGTGTCTCATAACAAACTGTTGACTGCCTTGTCCAAACTGAACCTAAGCTACTCCACTCTAGCCTGGTTTCAGAGCTACCTCATTGATCGGCAACAAGCGGTATGGTGGAACAAAGCTCTTTCTCCCTTATTACCAGTGACTATGGGCGTGCCTCAAGGGTCTATTCTCGGCCCCCTCCTTTTTAACCTGTTTACAAATAATCTCCAGAATGCTGCAACTCTAGCTACCCTTATATAGTATGCAGACGACTCTACAGTCATATGTTCTGCCCCAACTCTACCTGAACTACAGAACTTAACCCAAGCATCCTTCAGTGCTATTGAATCATGGTTGGCAGATGCCCAATTAATCTTGAACCCAAATAAAACTAAACTCATGCTCTTCCACTCCACTAAATTCAAAACCCAATCCACTTACTTCAACATCACATCCAGTAATAAGACTTTGATTGAGCCAGTACCATCCACCCAACTTCTCTGTGTTGTTATTGATCAAAAGCTGAAGTTTGACTTACACATTGCCCAGACTGTGAAACAAGTAAACAAGAAAATAGGTACCTTATACAGATGCAAAAACTACCTAACCACAAACTCCAGAATAACCACAGCCAGAACTCATCTTCTGTCAACTTTACTATACGCCTGACCCATCCTTACCAACCTCTCCAAATCGGACCTAAGCAAGCTAGATTCCTGCTATAATAAGATTGCTAAATTTGTCACTAGCTCTCCTCCTAGAACCCATCACTGTAAGGCCCTAAGACAACTTTCTTGGTTAGAACTACCCCACCAACTCATTCTCATGCAACTCTCTACCACCCACCAAATGTACTAGAAACCCAATAAAACACCAGCTCTACAAGGCCTCCTTAATCTCCATATAAGTACCCGTCCACTAAGATCCACTAATAAAGCTCTACTTGAAGTAACCAGTAGTAAAAATATCTCAGGTGACTCTCTATACTCCTACTACATTGCTAAACTGTGGAATGCCTTACCACTTGAAATTAGAAGTATAACTAGCTTAAAAAAAGCTTCAAGCATCACATTAAAGCCCACCTCACCAATTCCTGGAGTTGTACATGTACTGGGCACGGGTAGCCCAAACCATGGAACTAGCTGATTTTAAAATTTTTATTGCATATGTAATGAGCATTGAATTTAAGTCATTTGACTACCTTATGTTGTGTTTTTTTATTTCTCACTGTTAATATCTATCAGATTTTAAGTCTTCAGTTTGCTATGCTACCTGTATATAAGACTAAGTATCGTAACTGCACTCTTATTGTATACAATGCCACTACCTGTTACTACTGTAAGAACTGCCTTCTAGAAGCATTGTTATACAAGGTTATTGGTCTTGTCTCCCACTTGACCAATTTATTCTGTTCTAGTCTTTTTACCATTATGAATGTCTATTAATATTTTTTTTCTTTATTGTATTATACAATTTTCTTTCTACTAACAAAATAATTTACTAACAATGGAGCTTTTCTCCCTGGACCTTTGCTGAAAAAGGGTTTTATGCCCAGTCGGACTCTCCTGGTAAACAAATGTAAAATAAATAAATAAAAATAAATAAATTCACAATACTGTCATAAGTACTGGGATCAGTGGTTTGTGTTTTACACTAGCCACCAGATAAACATTTAACTTAAGTGCCATCATGGCACTGGTATCAGTACTGGGATTGGGGGGGGGGTTACATTAGCCACCAGATATATATTTAACTTAAGTGCCTTCATGGCACTGGTATCAGTACTGGGATCGGGGGGGGGGGGTTGTCTTTTACACTAGCCACCAGATATACATTTAACTTAAGTGCCTTCATGGCACTGGTATCAGTACTGGGATCGGGGGGGGGGTCTTTTACACTAGCCACCAGATATACATTTAACTTAAGTGCCTTCATGGCACTGGTATCAGTACTGGGATCGGGGGGGGTTGTCTTTTACACTAGCCACCAGATATACATTTAATTTAAGTATCAGTACTGGGATTGGGGGGGGTTGTCTTTTACACTAGCCACCAGATATACATTTAACTTAAGTGCCTTCATGGCACTGGTATCAGTACTGGGATCGGGGGGGGGGTGTCTTTTACACTAGCCACCAGATATACATTTAACTTAAGTGCCTTCATGGCACTGGTATCAGTACTGGGATTGGGGGGTGGGAAGAATCACTAGACACCAGAGATATCTGAAAAAGATTAAAGTGCTTGATGACATGGCCATCACTTTGGGGATCGGGTAGTGGGTGGAATCACTAGAGATGAGGAATAACTTAAAAAGATTGAACTGACTTGATGACACAAGATCACCACAGAGATTGTGGGATGGAGGAAATCACTAGACACCAAGGATAGCTCAAAAAGACTAAAATACCATGATATCATGGACATTGTTATGGTGATGTAGGGTAAGGGGTCACACTAACCTCCAGGGCAACTACAAATTTGTCATAATGGCAATTCAACTATTATGGTGATTGGGGGTGTGCCATGGAAGGGAAGACAAGTTAGGGGGACAGATAGGAGGACTGAGGTGTGTACTTGTATGTGTTTGAATGCATATGCGCATGTGTGTGTGTGTGTGTGTGTGTGTGTGTGTGTGTGTGTGTGTGTGTGTGTGTGTGTGTGTGTGTGTGTGTGTGTGTGTGTGTGTGTGTGTGTCTGTGTTTTTGTGTGAGTGTGTGTGTGTTTGTGTTGGAGAGTGACTGTGCGGGAAATGCCATTGCCTACATGAGCAGAAGTTTACTACAGTGGCATGCAGAGTAGTAAATATGATTCTAAGACATGGAAATTATCTGATAATGAGCTATTACCTCATTGCAGCTAACGTGTCTCTGAATCACAAATTACTTCATCGTGGGAATTTTTACCATGAGCCAAACAACTCTCGCTAGGCCATTTAATGAATTCGCAGGATGGTCTTTTTTATCTTTCTGATTTATCTTTGTAGAGTTTCTTCACATCTTCATTATAAGCATGTTCAATTTTTTTGTCTTCTTTTTCTTCTAATAATTATTTTAAAATGTCAATATTAACTGACAAAATGCTTTTACAAACAGCTTTACCATTATTTGCCTGCACAGTCTTAGTATTAAGCCTGTTTTTCTGAACAACTGTTAGGTACAAAACTTTCTTCTTGCCTTAAATTCTAATTAATTAATACATTGTTGGTGATTTGATGACATTTTGTTAAAAGAATTTTGTGCAACCAATGACCCAATACTGATCTGTTCTTTCTCTCAAAAAATCCTTTCATTGGTATGCTGTATAGTGTTTTAAGTACATGAGTAGCTCTAAAAAAACAGTCAGAGGCAGATGAAGAAATATTACTGTGTGCTATACTGGGTAAATCCTTTACATTATAAGATATTTCACAGGCCTTGTTATATTTATAATATAGGCAGTAACAAGCACAATAAACCTAATGTTTATTTTTATATGGTCTTCCAATACAAACTCATAACATTTATCCAACAGTTCATTTGTTTGCCTATACAGTGAAATAGTATGGGACAAATTATTTAATACTAATCATGAAATGGTAGACATCCCTGTGACTAAATATTGAATACTATAATGAACTCATGTGAGTCTTAAAATAAATGAATTGACCCAAGAGAAACACATGTAACACTACATATTAGGTTAACTTAATCACATGCTTATCCCAGATTGTTGGAATTACACTGTTGTTAAAACAAGTACTATCAAATAATTCTGTTCCAATGTCTATTTGAACTACCTATTTATTAATGTACAGATGCCTCAGTCAGCAATTAACATATAACAATGATCTCAAGTAATAATGGTAAACCCTCAATTTGCAAAGACACTTATTAACTTAAGACAAAACATGCCATAGTGTGGCTGTGCACATTATATGTGTGCATGCACTTCTAGTTTGCAGAAAAGCTGTACCATCCTGAAATGCCTCTACCAAAAAAATCTGGGTAAAACAGCATCAGTTCTATTAACAGTGTACCTATGAAAAGTACAATAACGGTTAGAACAGCTAGCATGGAGTGAAAGTAGTTGAAATGAGTGTAAAAAATGTAAAAAGTAGATGAGACATATGGAGAGGTTAATTGTAAAGAGAAAGAAAAAGTAACAGGAGAAGGGAAAGAATTTAAATGACTATCATAATATGTAAGGAAAGTTGACTGGTATTTTGCTGACAGCAAAGACCAAATACAGGTCAATATTTAAATATTATTAATATCTTTAGCTGTTATATACATTGCAATTTGTACATCGGGAAATAATTCTATAAAGTTAACTTAAAAACATTGTACAATACAGATATATAGTATTAAACTCAGATTATGCAGTATGATACAATTGCATGTTTTGAACTACATTGAAATTGATATGCTATGTGTTTTTATATACAAATAAAATGATTTAAAAAAATGGATTTCACAATTATGTATGTTCAAATGCAACTGTATATAGATTAGGATAGTTCAAGAAAAGGAAGGGTAGCTCTTCGTCTATTCAGAAGGGGAAAGAAGGAGGACAGGCAGTACAGGGAAAAGTTAGCAAAACTAAATTGTGAGATGGGGCATTTTTGCTTTATTTTTGATATGTGACTGATTCATTAATAGGCAGAGTACATGCAAACATTATTTATCACTGAACATATTGTGCTCTTAGAAAATTATATTGTAATTGTTAAGCTCTGGACCTGAGAGCTGACCCAGTCCTGACAAATTATATCAGGCTACATAAGTAACAATATTTTTCTGTGGAGATAATGTAGTAAGAGCTTGAAAGGTGAACAAGTAAGATGGAATAGTATCTTAGGGAGGAGGAAGGTGTGGGGGTGGGGGCAGAAAGAGAAAGGAGAAGGATAACTACACAAGTAAACAGCACACAGGGAGTAAAACTCAAGTGGCTACCGAGAACTGCACAAGTAAACAGTACACAGGGAGTAATACTCAAGTGGCTATTGAGAACTACACAAGTAAACAGTACACAGGGAGTAATACTCAAGTGGCTATTGAGAACTACACAAGTAAACAGTACACAGGAAGTAATATTCAAGTGGCATCTGAGAACTACACAAGTAAACAGCACTCATGGAGTAATACTCAAGATTCTTAATACACAAGTAAACAGTAATACCCAAGTGGTTACCGAGAACTATAGAAATTAACAGTACACAGGGAGTAATACTCAAGTGGCTACTAAGAACTACACAAGTAAACAGTACACAGGGAATAATACTCAAGTGGCTACTGAGAATTACACAAGTAAACAGTACACAGGGAGTAATACTCAAGAAATACACAAGTAAACAGTACACAGGGAGTAATACTCATAGGTTCATAGGTTCATAGGTGTGTACTAGGCTAATGGCCCTGGAGCCTTTACAAGCCTAGCCCATAGAAGTGCCCTGGCATCATGCCACCCGATGTTAGTTCCCAGTGCCTTTATCAAGTAGAGCCACTGGAGTGATCCCCGAGATGAACTTTCTATTACCATCCACTCATCAAGATTTCTCTTGAAGAAGGTCAGCAAGGTGTTCTGCTTACATGTATGGAAAGTGTATTCCAGTGCATGGGCAGTCTCTGGGTGAGGAACCTGTGAATCCAGCATGTTCTGTTGATTGTAGTAATGAGATTGAGGTCTCTGGAGTGTGTGATGCAGAGAGACTGAGGTTTCTTTAGATGTAGCACTTCTAACAGAGATGGGTCAGACATGCCTTTGTAAGTCAAGCAGAGATCACCTCTAAGTAGGCGATATGAGACAGAATAGCTGGAGTCTTTTGAGTCTGTCTGTGTAGGACATGTGTTTAATGCCTATGATCCTCTTCGTGAGGTACTTCTGTGGCCTCTCCAGCTGTTGCAGGTGTCTAGTGAGGTACATGCCAAATGGGGCATTATACTTGATACTTGGTCTAATGAGGGAAGAGTAGAGAGAGATGATGACCTCTTTCTTCCTGGATGCAAAACCCGTGATAATGAGATGTACCACACAGAAGGACTTTCTGACCGCAGTGGCAATGTGGTAATCAAAGGAGAGGTTGCTGTCAACCTGCGTCCCCAGATCTCTTATAATGCCTTCAGTGTTCAGTGGGCTTCAATCGATGTGGCAGTTAGTGAGAACTAAGTTTTTACTAAAGGGGATGACGATGCATTTTTTGGCATTAAGCTTAAGGCCATGGTTTCGATACCAGTCTCAATAAGGCCTTTCTGTAGGATGTCTGCATCACTTGGGGAGTTAATAATGGTTCCCAGCTTGCAGTCATCTGTGGACTTGGTCACCCAGAGTCCCTTTGTGTTAGCCTGGACTTCTGAGAAGTAGATGCTGAACAGGAGAGGACCCAGGACTGATCCCTGTGGGACTCCACTCGTGACTGGTTGGCAGTCTGACTTGGAGTCCACTACTTTCACACTGTGTGTTCTATCTGTGAGCCAATTTGCAACCCACCTAGTGATATATGGGTTGATGCCTAGTTTGGTGAGTTTATCGATAATTTCTAAGTGAGGAACGGAATCAAAGGCCTTGGCCAGATCGAGACAGACTGTATACACTGCATTACCTTCATCCACAGCCCTGGCGACTGACTCAAAGAAGTCAACAAGGTTGAGCAGGCATGATCTCCTTTTCACAAAGCCAAATTGCATGGGGTCTAAAGTTTGGAGATTTTGTGCTCCATAGCTTTACATATCACACTTGTCAGGCTAATGGGGGTGATAATTCCCAGGGTCTGTAGTCACTCCACTTTTATGGAGAGGGATGACTCTAGTAGTGCACCATTCTGTAGGGACAAAGCCTGAGGTGAGGCTGTGACTGAAAAGGGCACACAGATGTGGTGTTAGTTCGCTTTGTAGTTCATGTAGAACACAGCCAGGGATATTATCTGGTCCCATGGAAGCTGTATTCTTGGCCTTGGACAGTGCAGCTTTAACCTGTGCTGCAGTAATGCTGGGTGCCTGGCATTCTTCTGGTATTGTGATTGGTTCTTGGGGGGGTGGAGAAGGGTAAAGTTGGCACTGAATCTGTTGGCCAGTATGTTGTCAATATCTGTTGGCTGAGTATAGGAGGTACCATTGTGCAGTATCTCAGAGCAAATCTGGGTATTGCCATGGAGGTTCTTGATATACCTATAGAAGGCTTTGTGATTGTTTTTAGTGTCTGCCATAATTCTGCCTTCATAGCTGGCTTTAGAGGATTTGATGAGGGATCTCAACTTTTTGTTGAGGCTAATAAGAGAGTTTTTCCAGTTTTGGGACTTCACCTTTTTCTGCAACAGTTTCTTCCTTCTGTTGTAGAGTTTATTAATGGCAGGGGATCACCAGATTGGCTTCCATTTTTTGGAGGAGAGCATCTTGGTTCTGTTGGGTATGGCTATTTCCATGCATTTGTGTACATGGTTGTACAGTGCATTGGTGTATGATTCGGCAGTCATGCAGCTATTTTCCATTGACATGGGTGCTGAGAAGTTAGCCACCTCTGTTTTTAGGAGTCCAAGTCAAGTTTGGCAAAGTTTTTCTAGGTGGTTACCTTTGCGGGGGGTGTGGGTGAGATGTGGATTTCCATGGCGATTATTTTATGGTCGGATCTGACCAGGGAGGGATTGAGTACTGGTGTAGAGCAACAGTCACCCATGTTAGTAATAACCAGGTCAAGGATGTTGCTTCCTCTAGTGGGAGTCAGAATAAGCTATTCCAGGACATTGGAACTGACGAATTCTAGGAAGGGTTGGGCCAGTGTATTGGTGCTTGAATAGTTTTCCCAGATGATGGAGGGGTAGTTGCAGTCTCCTCATAATAGATTGTTGGGTTGGACCTTGATAGATTCCAGGGTGCTTAAGAACATGGAGTGAGAGTCTAGGGCCATGGTCAGGGACATATAGCAGGCTATGACCTGGATTGCCATCTTACTCAATGTTAGTTGTACCTGAAATATCTCAGATGTGTTATGCTGGGTTACTAGTCTGGAGGTATGCATATCCTTTATGAATATCAAGACATCATCACCTTTGGAGATTTGATCCATGTTTCAGGGGCCAAAAGGTGTGGAATGAGTTATAGCCTGGCAGTGCAGGGCTGCGCCACTTTAAACCAGGTCTCCGTTACAGCACAAATGTCGATGTTCTCCATTTTGAGGAGTGCTTTGAGTGAGTGGATATTGAGATTCAGACTTCTAGCATTGAGCAGCATGACCATCAAATTGCATTTCAAGTGGCTACTGAGAACTACACAAGTAAATAGTACACAGGGAGTGATACTCAAGTGGCTACTGAGAATTACATAAGTAAACAGTACACAGGGCGTAATACTCAAGTGGCTACTGAGAACTACACAAGTAAACAGTACACAGGGAGTAATACTCAAGTGGCTACTGAGAACTACACAAGTAAATAGTACTCAGGGAGTAATACTCAAGATTCTTAATACACAAGTAAACAGTACACGTGGAGTAATACTGAAGTGGGTACTGAGAACTACACAAGTAAACAGTACACAGGGAGAAATACTCAAGTGGCTACCAAGAACTACACAAGTAAACAGTACACAGGGAGGGAGTAATATTCAAGTGACTACTTAGGCAGAATAATTGTAGTTACTTTGACCTGTTTTATTTGGGGGAGGCGAAATTGGTATACCCATGTGACATGCCCAGAAACACTTGTGTTCTACTGCTGAAAAACAAAGAACAAGTCAGAGGGTGGAGGGTGGGGAGGTGGAATGTAGATGGTAATAGTAATTCTATGAAGAGAAAGCAATTTTTGAAAGAATCAAGAGGAAAAAGTTGGATACAGTATGTTTATAAGAACTAGAGGAGTTATATGGTGAAGGCTAAAAGAAATGCTATAAATGGATACAGGAGCGGCCTTAGGTCAACTGGTGCCCTAAGCAAAAGGTCTCCATGGCGCCCCCCACTACACCACCCAGTGCCCCCATCCTGGTCTACTTACACCAAATATAGTGGAAAAGCGGCCCTGCCATAATGGCGCCCTAGGTGGCCGCCTAGTTGGCCTATGCCTAAGGCCGGCTATGAATGGATAGGAGACTGTGCCCCAGAAGGTAGGAGTAAAGGGTTAGTGATATTAGAGCAAGAAGGCAGAAGTTATGGATAGTAGCAGTGTGTGATAGGGACTAACAGTCGGTGGGTGGTATGCAAGGACAGCTTTGAAAGTAGAGGTTGTATTATGACCCAACTGGAGAGGAAGTAGAAGAAATAGTAGGATGTGTAGAGGTAATTGAAGAATGAAGAGAAAAGGAGACAGAGTAATATAGGTCAATATTTTAATTTAGTGCTACAGCCAAGATTGTATATGTTATAAGGGAATATAAAGTGTAATGTGAATTGTCAGGGAAGGTTAAGAAAATGTATGAAACAAATAGGGATGTTAGAAGGAAAAAAAGCAAGTAGGCATTAGTTAGGATCATAGTGGATGATGAAAGTATATGTGAGGTAAATGCTACAAATGCATATATAAAGTAGTATCAGGTCACTCCTTAGCAATAATGCTGTGTAAAATGGGAAAGAATGGTTTAGAGAGGTGGAGATGGTATCTAAATAAATGGAAGGATCCATATCAGATATAATAGTTGCAAACGATGGCCAAGGATGTGGTGAAAAAGAAATATATCAGAACGATGCGAGATAGAGTTTAAGGAAATGGATGAATTCAAAGCTGTCAGGAATATACCTCTCAACTGTTCATATTTTGCAGAACATCCACATTTTTACCTCATATTTTTAGTCTGTTTCTCATAAAACTGTGTTTTTCCGGTCAATCAGTGGAAAATCATTGAGAATTGATGTCAGACAAAAATGGCAAACATTTGAGTTTCTGACTTCATACCCTTCAGAAAATTCATGCAATCCATCTAACTAATACACTTGGAAATTCATTCATGAAAGATTATTAAATAATAACAGCTATGTTGTAGAATATTTCTCTAAATTTAGAATTAATAAATTTTATTGCATCTTGAAAGACTTATGTTTAAATGAAAAGACAAAATACTATTCATTTGCCTTCATTGATCACAACCATATACATTTTAAAAGAGTCATGAATTATATATTATATTATATAGTTAAACATTTATTGTTTTTATTGTTCCCTATATCATATACTGCAGGTTGTTTGGGAACTTTTAATGTAAACGAAATGCTAGACTTTAGAGATGCAGATTTAATCTTTTGGCGTCGATTTTTAACCAGAAATAAATCACATAATATAGTTTATCTTCTTGTAAGACATTGTTTGGAAAATAATTCGTTGACTATACAATCTTGTAAAAAATATGTTAGTGATAAAGACAAAATCTCCGTGGATTTTGAAACACAGCACATTCCAAAAATACCTGAGTTTTTTTTTCAGAATCAATAGTAACTCAAATAAGAATAAATCATTTATAAAATAATAAGTGAAGAGTTTGGTTCCACACATTCATTATTTTGGAATTACTCAACTAAGATCAATGAGAAGGCCTTTTCTGATGAAGATGAAGATAAATGCTTAATTCTTCAGTTTGCAGGAAAATCTACTTCTTCTCTTTATTGGAAAATATATATGTGGAAATTTCTTCACAGAGTTTTTTTAACTCCACATAAAGTGGCTTTAGTATGTAACTATGGGGAAAATTAATTGTTGGAGGTGTAATGAAATATCTAATGCAAATTGGTTTCATATGATATTGAATGCTAAAATAGTAACTTTTTTGGGATTGATTAATTTAGCAAAAAATATCTGTAAAAAAAGAATTGTCAACTGCCAAAATGAGAAATTTGATTATTACTCACTAGTTAAGATTTTGGTCAAATTTAAGTGATTTAATTGATAAAGTTTAATGATTTAGTTTTCTGTGTTTGATTTTGTCATGGACATCTGTAAATAATTATGTTTTTGTTCTATTTATCTTTAAATCATTGTGTATAATCTTTGTTTTAAAATTAATAAAAAGTTGTTTAAAAAAATAAAATTCATACAAATGCAAATTCTGTTATTATATCAGCTTTCTAAGTTTATGAGAGTAGTACCTAAAAATCTTCCCTATTTTTGGGCCTTTGTCCTCCCATTATTCATGGCTTTGTCCAAATTTCTAGCTCTAAGAGGCTGAGAGATATGGTTTGGAGGGTGGAAGTGCATGTGTATAGACATCAACAAAACAGATGCCAACAAGACTGAATTTGATAGTTAGGAGGAGATTTGTAGTAGGAGCAGATGGATGTAAACAAAGAGGAGGTAAAGCAAATGGAAGATGAAATAATGGGCAAGGAACACGGAACTAAGCAGTTACATGAGGAAATAAATGAGAAAGGGGAGAGGATATGTGTAGATGTACAGAGAAGAAGGTGCAGTGGAGAAATAAAGGGAATTAGACATAGGTTTTCATAATAGAGGAGTTCAGGAAATACTACAAGAAATTATGCATGCAATGGGAAGTATATCAGGTACATTTTGAGGAATGTGATGGGCTATGGTTAGGGGAGGAGAACAGAGAAAGGAAGAATAAAGAAGTCAACATGGACATAATGTAGCATTAATTAGATATATGAAAAGGGTATAGCAGGTGGTACAGATGGCTTCCTTATTCACTGCTATAATTTGGTAGGAGCACAGATTGGGTATATAGCAGGACTATTTAATATAATAGGGGAGGAAATGGATTTGCATGAATATAAATGGAAGGCAGAGATGGTGGCATTATGTAAAGGGAAGAGGAATAGAACGATCTAGTGAATTATAGACCAATTTCTTTATGTAACAGTGTTGCAAAGATAATGGCTAGGGTATAAAGAGATAGGTTAGACACTCTACTGCCAAAGTTAGTGGGGAATCATAAGCATGTTTTGTGAAATGTAGATATTCTACTCAGCACTGGAGACTGCTGGTGAGCCTTATTAGTTGATGGCAGTGGGAAAAGATAAAAGGTGCAGGCTAGTGCTCATGGATATTCAGAAAGCTCAGAAGATTGGGAGTTTATGATGAAGATTCTAGGTAAAGTATCAGTGGGGGGAGTGATGCAGAGATTTTAACAGCATTATACACAAAGCTTATGGTTCAAATAAGGGTAAATGGGGCTTGTAAGAAAAGATGATGTTCAGCAGAAAATTATGTCTGTGGTGTTTGCTGTTCCTAGGAATTTTCATATTGGTCACAGAGGAGCTGGCACTGAAGATAAACAGATTGATAAAAAACTGTGAAGTGTGTAATGAATGCATCAAATATAAATTTAAAAAATCAAACTTGGTATATCACCGTGAGAAATTATTGGTAGTAGAGGTTGGAGGGGAATACTAAAACAGTAGAGTTGTCATGGTTGAAAGGAGGTTGGCTAAGGTACATTTAACAGTGGAAATATTAGGAAGAGAAGGTGGGATGAGGTATGGGATGCAATAAAGCAAATGCTAGACAATGGATAGGAAGGGTGAGGACATTGAGTGAAAGAGCAGGGGTAATAAGAATGATGGGGCTACTGTTACTAGTTTATATGCTGATACATGCACAAGCCAAACCAATAAGAGTGTAGGTAGGGACCTACAGAAGCTGTGTGATAGATTTAACTGGAGAAGAAAGAGAAGTATAAGCATGGTGGTGTAGTAGGTAGTGTTGTTGCCTCATCGGAAGAGAATCTTCATTTCAATTCTTGGCAGGAGTATCTTCTGCGCAGAGTCTGCAGGATGGCAATGTGGGTAGTATTGTCACTTTACAGGAAAAGGCTCATGGGTTTGATTCTCAGCTGTGGTGCCTTCTGTATAGAGTTTGCACAACCTCCTTGTGTTTACTTTGGTTTCCTCCACTTGTTCCATTTTTCTCTTACATATTCCAAATACCTGCAGTAGGTGGACTGGACACACTTAATTGGCCATAGATGCAATTGTGTGTGTTTGTGTGTGGTGTGGAAGAACAACTGAGGCAGGCTTAGCCACCTGGCGGTGTGAACATGAGCTCTAGATGATTGTCACTGTTGATGTATGTGCCAAATGAGGTACTGCCAGCTCAGCTGGCTGGAATTTTTTTAAATGATTATATATTGTTTGTGAATATTAACATGATTTATATAAAACTGTAACAAAAGGAGATACTGTCAGCACAGCTTTCTGGAATTCTGTAAACAATAATATGTTATTTGTGAATATCAACATGATGCATACAGGATGCTTGTGGTACAAATGTATTAGAAATGCATGTCATGTGTATATCAAACTGCTTGAAGGTATTTGCAAAGTGCTGTTTGAAATGCAGCCACAGTGTACTCTTCTGGAAGAGAACAGAATGTATCACACACTATTTAAATGTATATATTTTAAAAGTGGAAACTGGAATGCAGGTGGTTAAGTTCAGAAAAAAGATTATACATTTCAGTTTCCATTTCCATGCAGCAAGGAGACACAATGTCTAAAACTAGGAAAGTTTCTGTATTGTCCTGGAAGTATTTTATTGTTTTATGACTTTCACTATCTGCCAAAGATCCGAGGAAAAGTCCCTGTCTATGTATTTTCACAGGTAGATGCTAAATGCTACCAGCATCCATCAATGTTTGTTTTGACCCTGGGAACTAGGAGTCAGATAGCAAGAAATGATGTCATTCTGCAAGTTATCCTAACAGTAATAGTTGAGATATTAATTTAAGAAGTCTCTGAGTGAGACACAACATTCTGTATTCTGTCTTGGACCTGATAACATCAAGATCCACTCACCACATTCTCCTTGCTCTGTAAGTGAGTTAACTAGGGTATAGTAGTTCTCTTAGATATAGTCAGGAATATAGCAAATCTTAGCTTAGATATTTTTCTTTATTTATTTGAGACTGTTCTGCAGTGTTGTTTTAAATATTTCCTGTGATTTTGAACTCTGATGTCACTGTACATATATAGTATTGTCTTGTTCTTGTAATATTTATTATTAAATATATTTAAACTTTTCCATCTGGTAATCTGTGTAGAGATATTTAAGTTGTCAGAGTACTTGCATATTTATTTGGTGACACGGTATGGGACACTCCTAATAGCCTTGCTCTTCATCAAACTACCATTTGTATTGATGGCAACATTACACAGTAAGATTTGACACCCTTTGTTAAGGGCATTAAAGTAGCTGATAAGGAGCTGGCTGGTGGCAGTGATAACTACTTTATAGTCTGGGCAAAAGGGGGGCTAGCTAGTAAACCTGTGCCAGCATTTCCCAGGAGTGTGTGTGTGTGTGTGTGTGTGTGTGTGTGTGTGTGTGTGTGTGTGTGTGTGTGTGTGTATACATCAAACCTCAAATAGTGCTTGTATCAGCTAATTGGGCAGGGACATGATGCACTGGTCGGACAGAGAGGTTGCTGGAGGTCTTGGCTTGGCCACTCAGCTGAGATATCAACTCTATAACTGTACCAGTGGGGAGTCTTACTGGGGATCTGTAGAAAGAGGGAGAAACCAGCCCCGGACCGACTGTGGTCTCTGTGTGCTCTTAAGGGAAATTGCACTTGATGCAGAGAGCCGAATCTTGTAATACTGTGTGTATACCTTTTATCCTCCCAATGTATGCCCCCCACTGGTGCCAGTGGTGAAGACTGAGGCTCCTTGATTACTGGTTCAGTAGTGGGGCATCACAATGTACATCCTGAACTCATGTGCAAAAATGAAAAAAATGGGAGTTATGGCTGGATGGATATTAAGAGGGGTAGGATACGAAATAATTGAATGAGGTCTAGGAAGGCAGCAGGAAGATAGGGGTAAGCCTGCTTTTTAAAAGGCATGCAATGGTGGTGAATGTAGCACCAAAACTGAGAGGTATGAAAAATGAAAAAATTAGAAAGAAGTCATAGGAAGAGAGGAACAATACATTAAGGGAGGTAGCAACAGAGATGGGAAATGAGAAAATGTATAAAAGATGGGATGAGACTGAAAGGACCAAAAGGAATTAGAATTAGGTATGTCATCAGTATTAGGCAGCAGCAAATACTCAGGAAGGTGCAGAAGGTATGAGAAGAAAGAAGCTTGAGATACAAAAAACAGATGCAAGAAGAAGGGGAAACTGAGCATTGTATGCCATCTGGTAAAGAGTCCTTTTGCAGTCAAAGTAGGGGATTGGTTAGTATATAGGCAAATAATTAGTAAAATAGATATGGAGAGAAAAGAAGATAGACAGCAAGGAAATAAGGTTTGTTAGAGGGAAGGTAAGTGACTAGGGAGGTATAGACAATGTGCAGATAGAGGAAATATATAGGGGTATGTGAGAAGACGCATTTGGTTTTGGTAAGTTTATGGAGAAGTTGGTAAGATATAATGGAGAATAGGTGAGTGATGAAATGTGAGTGGAAGCATAATAAATGGTGAAGCATTTGATGATATCAAGACCAGTGAGGGACCAGCATACAAGGCTATTACATCGGTGGTGTAGGACACCAAGGATGTTAGGAGAGATGGGTCAATGGGAAAGCCCAGACTGCTGGAGATGTAGCAAAAATGAAGTAGAAAACACTCAATTTAGGTAGAGATACAAGGAAGTGCAGAAAGAATGGCACATGATGAAAGCAATATGGAGTAAGTTATATAAACAAGAGGTAAAGGCAGGCTAGATGTTATACTTATTTGGAGTAGATGAAGAGCAGGCAGTACAGGAGAGATGGCTGAAAGAGAAACCACTAAGGCCTGCAAATCAAGGGATATTATTAGCACCAGGAGAGATAGGGTAAGTCTATGAATAAGGAAAGTATCAGTGAGTAAGGATGATTGGGAGAAGAGTTAAAAATAAAGTAGAAGTAGGAAGTAGTGTGGGCAGGTACACTGAAGAAAGAGTGGGGATGGTGAGAGAAGACAGATAAGACAAATGGATCTTACACTAGGTGGTGAAACTATTAAAATGGGTTACAGAAAGTATGTATGAAACAAAAGGCAAGGACTATGACTAAACATACATTTTCTTCTGTTCTGCATACACTGTATGTGAAGGTTAAATATGGATGAATATTATAATATGGATGGGTTGAAGCTTGTGTTTGAGTTTAACATGCTATATGTGAACTCAGTAACATGATATGGAAGAAAATATATTATTAACCACTTCAACCAAATAAAGCAAAAAGTCAATTTTTCAGGAGTACTGTTTGACTAAGTGACTTGATTGGACACAGCAGCAAACAGGAACTACACAGTAAACAAAGGACAGAAAAATGAAGCTGTTATCCTTAATCCTGTGTAATGAACTACCAGGCAGACTGTGATGTGTCAACACCAATGAGCTGAACCTTTTTCCTCCTTCAGTATGGTACTATCAGAAAGGCAGTAGAACATCTGACTCAGATCCTGTTACATACTGAAAGGTACAGCATACAGCACCCATTCTTTATCTGCCCAGCTTACCACTGGACATGCCAAGTGCAGACTTTAAATCAGACCAAAAAAGTGAGCCATTGAGTGCAGCAGGACAGTAACCAGTGGCTGAATATAACAGGTGTAGAGCACATACTGAGAATGCACACAACACAGGAATATCAGTGAAGCAGCAGCACAGCAGTGAGACCCAGAACTGCAGCTACCCATGAGTAGACTACATGTATGGTTATGCATTTATGCAAAGTGATACCAATCACCCCCTCATTTCCCGGTACTAATGAACATAGGCTAAAAGCATCATCTTTGTTCATTTTCACTTGTGACCACTGATTTAATTTTATTAACCAAAAAATTGTACAATTTGGCAGTTTGCCATTTTTTTCCAAAATGGCTTTGACTGATGCCACAAGTGTTACAAAAAACTGCAAGCATGCAGAATTGCAAGTATCACAGTGACACATATACAAACAACAGTGTACTGAACATATAAAGAAATTACCCTTTTCTGTAGAGAAATTAGCACATGTAATACATTGTGGTTATACACCTGATAGTAGGCACTAAGGAAAGTGGGCAATGATGGATATTTCTGAGTTGTAGGTGAACAGTACATGATAGTGTTGGGGAATTATCTGCAGAAATGGGCTTTTGAGGGGGGCCTGAACTGCAGAATGATATGAAAGAAAAGTGGCAGGAGTGTGTGTGTGTGTGTGTGTGTGTGTGTGTGTGTGTGTGTGTGTGTGTGTGTGTGTGTGTGTGGGGTGGCATTCTGTTACCTGAGAGTGAAGCATATCAGTGTTCTTAAAGGTAACCATTTGAAATGCTGGGACCTTCTGCAGTGAGTCCCGAAATAATGAGACTGAATGGACAAAGGAATGAACTTACATATGCTAAGACTGAGATGCCATTTCTGGGAATATTCCCTTTTCTCTGAGGTATGACAATCTTGGAGTTGGTATATATGAGTTTGGGGGTGTGGGGAGATTGTTTCCCCTGCAAAAAGAAGTTTTAGTGAGAAGAGTGATTTTCGATAGTCGCTGTTCTCCTATGTTTTCAGTTTTTCTTTTTTCAGCTTGTCAGAAATTACATTTCAGTAGTGAGCCATTTTTAAATCTAGGTGAATAAACAGCAGGAGCTACATGGACAGAGTAATTGCAGAAGGAAGGCACTTTATTAGGGAAGGACACCACAAAAGAAGGACAAGTAAATTACAGCAGTCACTGTGCATGTGCAGCCTGGGCTAATATATAACCTACTGATTAAATATTGGTATTCCAAGGCTGCTAAAGGCAGAGCAGTAGTGTTGCTGGCTAATAGCAAGACACTAAAATGGGCAGCTTTTGTCAGAGTAGCATTAGCAGTAAGACAATGGAATCTGCATTAGAATAAAAAAAAAAAAAAAAAAGAGGTACCTAATATTAGGATCATGAAAAGATAGCTAGATGCTTACAGAGAGCAGCAAGTCATTGCATGAGACAGAGTAATGCTCATAGTTTTGCAATAAGTATATCGGACAATGGAGTTCACATGATTTAAATAAATGTTCAGTTTATTGAGTGCATAGTTAACTGGAAAACATATATGACATCTTGTTTTAGTAACACACACCTCTTTCCCCATATTTGCACATTCCTCTCTAAGAGCTGTATTGTGCTATACGAATCCTGAGCCCAGCTTCGGCGGTAGAAGAGAATGCTAATCCTGTGTCACTGCACCGCACAGACATCTCACTCTTAGCGTCACTCTGTTTTTAAATTAACACTGCGATGTCACTGCCTGTTGTGGGGTGACTTATCAGACAGAAGACTTAGTGACCACCAGCATTTGTAGGAGTCATTGCATGAAATATGCCATAATAAAAAAAATAGGGAAGGAAATATATTTGTAGATATTAGCTGCTGAATAATAAAAAAGAGAAGTGAATGTTGTCCTATCAAATGTAAACTCCTTTCTGTGAAAAAAAACTTAATTAGTTGCATATTTTAAAGTAAACCATTTTAAAAGTGCATTTGAATGCTGCTTGTCCTTTAAGCCAGTGCTGTATTTAAGAACAAGTGCTCTTTAAAGTATCAAATCCCAAGGCTGTAAATATTATCACACCACATCCTTTGTTGTCCTTGAGAGATTTTTTTTTACTTTTTATAATCATGCCTCCCTGACAGGAATCACGTAGGCTTCCTTTCTTTTTGCACACACAGACACACACACACACACACACACACACACACACACACACACACACACACACACACACACACACACTCTCTCTCTCTCTCCCTCTCTTTCACTCACTCACACTCCCTCTCCGTATCCTTCTCTCTCTTTCTTTCTCTTTTTGTCTCTCACACACTCACAGAGTTTCTTATTTGAAGCATCCATTTGCTTTTGATTTCTGGTCTTTGTAATTTCTTTGTCATGCCATTCAGTCAGAGTACAATACTGCTCTCAACAGTGAACTCAGTGAACTATGAGAACCACTGATCCCAAGACTGAATTTCAGCATAAGCAGGGAGACAGTGTGAGATGTAAGCAATACACTTGATCTCCAAAGCCAGAGGGACATTTCTTATAGCTATATAGGCCATGAATACCAATAACCCATGGAAAAGATCCTAGTTATCTGACATGTCAGAAAAGAAAGGAAGAAAGTAACACGATAAACAGGTGATGGCAAATCACAACGTAGAATACAAGTGAAAAGAAAGTAGTACCTTATTTCATCAGAATTACACATTAGCTGTGTTAAATTAAAAAAAAAAATAAAAAATCACAACTGGAAAATAGTCTGAAAGCTGGGGATGGTGTTATTTCTGAAACAGCACAGAGATCTTGACTGAAGAGATGCCTGGAAATAACTACCACTGAATTATTTATTGTCACTGACCCAGTACATTCCGTGCAGATTTTTTATCCCTCACACTTCAAATAGCGTACCTTGTATGTGAAGCGACAAACTCTACCCAAAGAAGATGTGATCTTAACACACAGTTATGTGACAATAATGCACATGGGTGACATTGCACAATGTATATTGGGAGGGGTATGCATGTGATGGGGGAGAATGGTGAGAAGAAATGTGCAAACCTGGTTTTAGAATATGCAGAAGTCACCCTTTTCTCTATTCTTTATGGGCAGACATTCCTATTCATGTGTGCCCGAACAATGACATATATGGATAATGCATGTAGTTAGTGAGTACAGAAAGTAGAGCCATGTATGAACAAGCTAATTAATGTCTTACTGGAATGAATAGAGTGTAACATGCTCTTCTAGATCAACTCATGCCCAGAAATATGATAATATGTTTCCAGTACGTATTTCAAACATAGGCCTCAGATAACAATCAAAAATGATATTCCGGATATTTCTTTGTTAGTTTATTCCATGTGAGTACGTCCAGAAATAAACCATCCCATTAGTAACTGGCTAAGTAATCATGAATGTGGCTATCTAAGTAAGACAGACAGTAACGAAAAACACAAGTGGCAAGGCCAGTGTCTGACCATAAAATAAATGCAGGTCTACTGAAAAGAAGTAGAGCTAACACATGCACGCATGCGTATGTACACACACACACACACACACACACACACACACACACACACACACACACACACACACACACACACACACACACACACACACACACACACACACACACACACACACACACACACACACACACACACACACACACACACACACACACACACACACACACACACACACACACACACACTCAGACTCAGACCTCTCAACCAGTCAGGGGCAAATTTGAACAGAATCAGGGAAAATTTAAAAAAAAAAACAGGGACAATCAGGGACACTTTTAAAATATTAGTGCTATTAAGTTGAAACATTGAGAGAATCACAGCATATGAATTAATACACCTTTTCTGAAGTAAAAGAAGTGTATAACTCTTAATTATTGTCATTATTTATTAAGTGTAATTCACCACCTTTCTGCTCAAAGTCAGTAGTTTTAGGAGGGTTCAGAGGGACAGAGCAAAAATTTGAGTAAAAATCAGGGACATCCCTGAAAATTAGGGACAGTTGAGAGGTACACACACACACACACACACACACACACACACACACACACACACACACACACACACACACACACACACACACACACACGCAAAGACCTGGCTATAGATACTAAGAACATGGACATAATAACGATTGTGAAGTTCTTTGGCACAGATTATTGTGGGGAAGGTTAATGGCCCCTAAGGACCCAAAACATAGCTAAGTACAGAAGGCATTCAACACATAAAGAACACAAGAGACTATCTACGAAACCAAGCTGGCTGTACCACATAACAATAACAGTAGGACAGTTACACAGGCACTCCGAAAGCAAAAATGTTGAGAGGAACATCTCCATTTAATCAGTCACTCCCTACCATAATGTCTGTTCTATACTAAGGACAAGTGGAAAGTTGGTGAAGGGAGGTAGTCAACTTTAGAATCCACCTAGAAGTGCAATTTACATGCTTTGCATATAGAGGCATAATAAATACATAGTCCCCTTGTTATACTATGCCTGTATGAAGGCACCAGTGCGGACATGTCATTAGCAGTGTGTCAGAGCATGGTAGCAGGAATGAGTGTCTTTGTCCACATGGGCCAGCTGACACAATGAACCCACCACAAGACACACACAGTATTTTTCCATACATGTTAATAAGAAAAGCAGTGGCTGGAATAGGTGCTACAGGTCAAACTATAGCCAGAGC
Source organism: Protopterus annectens (assembly GCF_019279795.1). Lineage (NCBI taxonomy): Eukaryota > Metazoa > Chordata > Ceratodontiformes > Protopteridae > Protopterus > Protopterus annectens. The sequence goes on along the minus strand of NC_056725.1, from coordinate 489,777,193 downwards.
TTTCAGATGAGTAAATGATGCGCACTGCATGCATGGTGGCAGCAC
>NC_056725.1:489759648-489769648 GCF_019279795.1 Protopterus annectens | reverse complement strand
ACAATTACAGTGAAGGCAAATTATTACTTTTGCTATTTATTCCATTTCATTTATCAACATACTGGGTGCAACTACTTTGTATGATCCCATGATTGATATACATGTATTAAAATTAATGCATGTATATTAAGATTAGCAATTAACAAATATTATGATTTCTGTATGTTAAAATTTTAAATTAAATATTGATTATTTTTTTAACTGAGCTGTAATATGACATAGTTGTCATGCTTTGAATTAGTGATTTTAAAATAAAGCACAGAGCAATCATTACTTGGGTTCATGTTGATAAATCAACACAGCTTTCCCCAAGAGTAAAAGCATCAAAAATGTTTTCTCAAAATACTTTTGACAAAACTCTGTGCAAATCTTTTTTTGAAGGGTGGCAAGCCCCTCCACATCCCCCATGTGGGGGGACACCCACATACCCCCAAACTTAAATACACACACGGGGTTGCATAATAGTGGAGAAAATGTAATTCTCCACTATCGGTAAAAATACTTTCGGTGAAGCATTTTAGCTGAAATGGCAGTCACCTAAACTGCCATCGACAGAATAACACGCTCTCACTTTTCTATTTGCTTGAACATTCTATTTTTTGAGTTACTTCTATTTCTGGCTTAAGAAATTCAAGGTAGCATAATTTAGTTCAGGGAACACAGACCTGTTGAACTTTATAGTGCTTTGTGGATGATTCTTTTATTATACTACATTTGAGGATTGTTGAGCTACACCCTGTTTATTTTTCTTTACTGCTAAATGATATGATTTAATTTTAAGTAAAAGAATATCGATGTTACTGCACTCAGCTATTTAATATGTACCCCTAAGATGTCATAATGGTGTGCTGGCATTGAAATTTTGTTTCTTCTTTTCAAAAGGAGGTGAATGAAGCAACAATGTCATTAGTTCCTAGAGGAAGACAAACCAGGACTTAAGTTTATTTAGTACAGGTGTCTTCTTAGGAAACTTTGTTGTGGTTATAACTCTAGTGAGCTAGAAATATTAGGAAATGGACAATATGCTAGCTGTTATTTAAGTGAAGTGAAGAATTTTCCACACCTGTGTTTCTCTTGCCAAAGAATATGAGACTATTAATTCTCTTTTGGGGGGCAAGAGGGGACGGTGTCTATAAGATCAGTTTTAAGACAAGACGTGTTGGTGCATTATGTAAAACACGTCCAGTTATATGAAAATGTATGGTTTAGGGGAATAGTTTTAGCTATGTCAGTGACACTTTAAAATGGCTTTAAATGTAAGCAAGACCAAACAATCAATAGTGGACTTCAGGAGGACTCAGGAGGTACATTTACCTCTGGAAATTAAGGGGGTGAACGGAAAGAGTAAAAAAACACCAAGTTCCTGGAAGTGCCATCTCAGATGACCTATCCTGGTTGACTCATATTAGCCACACAGTGAAGAAGGCACAACATCTGCACTTCCTATGAAAAAAACTAAGGAAGGCAAACCTGTCTCAGTCCATCCTCATAGCCTTCTACAGGGGGACGATCGAGAGCATCCTCTCAAATAACATTATAGTTTGGTCTGGTAACTGCAAAGCATCTGACTGCAAGGCTGTCCTGAGGGTAGAGAGGACAGTGGAAAAAGTAATTGGTTCCTCACTCCCATCCATGGATGATCTGCATGAGACTCAGTGTGTGGGAAGGGCTAGGATGATATTTGATGATCCTACTCACCCTGCCCATGGCATGTATTTCTGCCTTTCCTCAGGCAGGCGGTATCACAGCTTACACCGCAAAACATCTAGACTGAACAATGGCTTCTTCTCCTCTCTCCATAAGGCTGCTGAACCTGAATGCCAGGCATGACAGCAAATAATCCGATCAATATACCACTTGCTGCAAAGTATCATGTATAGTAATCACTCTAGCAAATTGCTTCAGTAACTGGTACAGTTAGACTGATTTCTTATGCTATTACTTCCTGAATGTGCAATAGTCAGGAGTGAGTCACCACTACCCACATGTGCAATATGAACATCAGAATATGTAATTCTACAGATGATGAAGTGCATTATCTAGGCAATCACAATGTGAAGTCATATTCTTTGCAATACCTACTAGAATATTATTGCCTAATGTCTTCCTGTCCAATTGTGGCAATTTATTGTGTTATTAATATTTTAAGTATTATTGTATGTGCATTAGTCTTACTGTCACTCAGACTATGTGTTCATTGTTATGTCTTGCACAGGGACCAAAGCAATGTAATTTTGTTCAGCTTGCAGTGCTGTGTATATCTGATCAACAATAACATTTACTTTGACTTTGACTTTGAGTTTCAGAAGCACTCACAATCATGGTCAATGTCAGCATAATACCACCATTAATCCATGTCATTGATATAACATGTGTGATTATGAGTGATTATAGAAGGTTCTGCAGGAACACACTTGTACAACTGTTGTGATTTGTCAGCAATCTATGACGGGAATCAAGCACATCTTCCTCAAAATTTATCATGTGCCGGAGGTGTTAGGGGGGACACTGTTATACCTGTATGTGAGACTATGAGCAATCCTAGCTAGGTGGCAGGTGTGCATGGCACATATATGGTGCAATCTACACTGTCAGGAATGTAACCAATGCCAACAATGCTGTCAATCCTCTATGTATTTACTGTGTTCATTACAGGAACACATATCACACGTGCATCTTTTATAACACCTTGAAAGGGGTTTTGCACCAATAACCCCTAATTGTTATGCTCCAAAAAATACTTAAGTATGCCAGATAAGCTGTGTGGAAGATCAGTGTGGTAAAAGTGGTACACTTAAGTAACTCAACCCTGGAAGATGTGTTGACAGGTGCATGGGAAGGGGTGCATTGTATTCAATTTTTGGCGTGATAGGGGTTGAGAACAATGGAACTATAATGCCCTTTGATGTGGATGTCCCACACATACTGAGGAGTTGTGCTACATATAAGATAGTAGTCACCACTGTGGGCACATGCTGATGGACATTTAATATACCATCTACCTGAGTACACAAGTCACATACCACTTGGTCTTCTCATAGAGGTGTATCTGTATTACAATTAGCTTGTGCATTTGCTTTCATAAAGGAATTAATGCCCCCATGATTTTTGTTCATCTACTGTGTCTCCATGACTGTGGCAGCAATCCTTTGTGTGTTGATGTGGTCTGCATTGTACTAATACCACACTGGGATTGAGTGATTATCCACGAAATCAGTCCTCCACAAAGCTGTTTGGACAAAGGATGTATAAATTATTCTTGACGTCTGAGACATAAATAATGAATTGGAAAGGATCTAGCACAGACTCTGAGGTATGTACCTGGTCACTGGATCATAGATAGATATGATTTCACACACTTCAACATATTTATCTGTCATGCATGTGATCCATTGGTCTACCCACTTGGTGACATAAGTGTTTATGGCAACTTGAGACAGTTTCTTTGTAATACCTCAGTGTGGATTTGTGTCATATGCCTTAGCCAGATCAAGTTATGCAGGATGATAGTGCTCTTGTCACACATGACCTTGGTGACCTTCTTGAGGACATAGAACAGATGTAACAGACATGATGTAGCCTGAATAAATCACACATGGGTTTGTTACACAGTCGAGATATTACGTGTCTCCTTTTGGAGAAGGCCCATGATGACTCATTGTCCTATGAGGAGAGTCAGAATGGGTCTATAACTCCATGCATCAAGTGATTTTTACCCCCAGTAAGAAGGATGCATGTTGCTGTACACCCTTCTATGGGAATATAGTCCATCTGGAGGCTGTGTTAAAGTATGGATCTGACTGTGTCTGGTAGATCAGGTTTTAAGTCACGCTATAGGCAACCTGTGATGTTGTCAGGGTCCATTGATTCTGAGTTATTAGCTGTAGAGAGCATACAGATTAGTTACCCTCCTGAGAATAAAAACTGAGTAATGTTTGCATGTATTCTTTGGATGATAGCCGATGGTGACAGGGGGGGTGATGTAAAACAAACTGTCAGCTAGTGGATTGCATATTTTCTCCTGTTGGGTATGTCTGGTGGCATCCAAATACAGATCTGTGCTTAGTTGTGTAGTCCCGTTAACATTTCATATTTATTGGAATAAATGATTTTTGAAAAGACCTCCAAATACAACCTTTCTCATTCATCACATTCTACAAACTGGTACTATTCACCCAGTCATACAACTGTACCAATGTTGTGTACTTACATCAATTGCACAACATATGCCTATATGTGTTTCATGGGGAAGCTATGTCTGAGTGGCCTGATACCATATCGGGACACATTACAGATCAGTTGTTTGTGGTTCATGCAGAACGTTTCCTGGCACAAATGGTAATAATCACACAGTGGTGATGTTGACTACCTCAGTAATCCTTGGGAATAGAAACACAATTGCACATACAACTAACTCCATAAGGTTGCAATTGAATCCAAACATGTGATACACTGGTTGTGTATATCACAGCATAACAACACATGTATGAGACAAGACTTATGTGACTGTGTAATCAATATGAATTTATATACTGTCTGTCACAGAACATGTAATGATGGTATCTAGACACATGCACAGCTGTGCCATACTGCAAGTATCACTATTATGGCAGAATGTGAACTGTGTAGAAGGTTGATCTGCTCCACTAAAAAAACACATCCTAATATGCCAACAATATACATAAAAGTGTATCATAACATGTCAACAGTTCTCAGGGGGCATATTACTATAGCTGTCATAGAAAGATCATGTACTGCAGTGGTATCAATGGCCATAAAATACATTAGCTCACATCATAGATTGTAAGACCCTTTGGTAGCCATAATCTACATTCACACCTCAATATAGCACATGTCAATGACAGCAACATTGACATGTCAACCATTCATAGTGTCATAGGACATTGTTAGGTTAACGGCCAAAGTCACATAAAATCCTAGCCATTATTATATAATTTAAAATAATCTCCCTATATCTATATTACAGAAGATAGTAAGACTATTGTGCATATGTGTATATTTGTTGGATTGCATTACATATTGCCACTGTTCATATGGGTTGTGTGCACCACACCATGACAGAATTAGCAATCACATATGCAGTGGTCTGGAAATGGCTTGCAGAGACTCATGGAATAACTCTGCTTCATGATGTGTATATGCATGTTTGACATGATGACATCCTCCTCTGCAGGAAGGATGTCATGTGGCCAGAGGAAAAAGAAAGATGGTGGATGCATGAGCTACGTGAAAGGTTCTCCAAGTGGTAGTGAAATGAAGAGCAATTTCTAAGATCATACAATGACCATAATGTACCACCAATCACACACACACACACACACACACACACACACACACACACACACACACACACACACACACACACACACACACACACACTAGTAGGCTGGGCCTGATTAGGACATCACACCTGTGCAGGTATAGAAGATGAATGCCATCCAATCTCACAGTAGCAACATCACAAATGTCTGACTGTAACACTGTCATGTTTCCTGTTGCACTTCATGGAGTATGATAGCATCATTGTATGATGAGGAGAACATGTTGGGAGGAGTGTATGACATGTCTGTGGAGTCACATTCCTGTGTAAAATTGCCTCAAAAGTGATATTTGTATATAGAGACACTCAAGTTGCCTGCTATTAGATTAGAACCCCTATATATTTAGGTAAAGTAGCTTGCAAACACACTAGTTAATGCTACTACCACAACATAGGTTTGTCTTGAATACTGTCAGAGAGCATGTTATACAGATGACATCATCATTGTACCCTACAGCAAGATGTTCAGAGTAGGGTCTGACATAGCTGTGGACCCACATATGGTTCTAAAATTGTTACCACAGTGATTGTTGAATGCACACACAATTGACTGCAGTGAGAATAGAACCCCTACCTATTTTCAAAGCAAAGTACTTAAAGCAAGTGCCACAGCACAAGTCTGGCTTTTATAGTGCGTGATAACACTTTATAACCAATGACATCAGCAATGTCCGGTATGAAGAAGATGGTAGTAGCAGTGTCCCACATGCTGGTATAAAATGGTCTCTCGAATGTTAATCAAGTGAACACACACACACACACACACACACACACACACACTTTCCCTATATGTTCTGACTCCCTTCCAAGGATGGTCTGAACAATGAAGTGACATTACTGGGAATGACTCTGCCTATCCTCTAGATATTGAACTTCCCTGGTTCTGCCTACTCATTCATCAGACATCTATTCACCTGCTCATTTCTCCGCCAGAATGAGAATGAATGGCCTAATTTCACCAGTGAGTCCACCTTAACCATCTCAACTGGGGAAGATGAGAAGGCATAGTCTTGTCACTCCTTCCCTGCCCCCAATTTGCAGCACTAGCAGTCACTTAATCCAGTACATAACCACTGACTACCTGAGCCATTGTCAGGACTTTATCCCTGCTGTGCTCAGCAAAGAGGCTGTCAATGTCTGCGTTACCTGTATGTCTTGAAAAAGGGTTAGTGCTTTAGTGTGCCAGATGTGTTGTACTTAGGTGTATTAGTAACATTCAGCTGAAGGTGGTAGCTATTTTCCCATTTCTGATTAGGATTGTTATTTTTGACAAACTGATGATAAAGTTAGAATGTAAATACTTTTTGATGATGGGGTATACCATATATAACTTTATGATGTAGGTACAGTATAAGGAAATAAATTTCTAGTTTTCCAAGAATATTAGTTTTTATTAGACCCCTTTTATCTCATTCTATAGTTAGCCAGAGAAATATATATTGTGTCTGTGTATGTGTGTGTGTGTGTGTGTGTGTGTGTGTGTGTGTGTGTGTGTGTGTGTGTGTGTGAGTGCGCACAACAAAGCAAAGTTGCCTAGTGTCATGTGGATCTGAAATTTACCTGGTGAAAATGATATTCTTAAAAGAAGGCTACCTTTAAAAATAGCAAAATGGCATAGATAGTTTCATACATAATGTATTTTTTGTGGAAAAAAATAAAATAAGTTGCATAATGGTATGTATTTAATTATAACTTTATCCTAGTGGTTAGCATTACTGCTTCACAATGCTTATCTAGTTTGGTTTAAGCCAGGCTGCTTCTGTGCAAAGCGAAATCTCTTAAAAATGACTCCAGTATTCTTAGAGAAGAATAATTAAGTGGCCATTAACTAAAATGCTGTTTGCTCAGCTTGCTGCTTATTCTCGCAGCTGCATCCACGTGAGCACTGCTGGGAACTTGCTGACCTATATTTTCAAAGTTTACAAGAATTTCTAGCTTTAAAGGTAAAAGACTGCATTATAATGTTCCCAGACAGATTGAGTTCTAGTCAAAACTCAGGTCTGGCAGAACATTGTGAAAGCTTTGCAAAAATTGTGGTTGGCCTTAAAGACATGATAGTGGCAACAAACACACATTGATAGAATGGGTGGTACAGCATTACAAATGGCCAGCTGAGAGTAAAGTGACCACAAGCTCTGCCTGCTGGGGTATATGGTGACTTGTAAAGGTATAGTGATGAGTGTTTTCAGTGACATCTGTCACTGAACATCAAGTAATCAAATGAGCATTGTTCTGTATTCCTGGTTAATCCACAGCAAACAGATTGCACAACTTGCTTCCCATGGCAGTAGCTGATGACCCCCTCTCCATTGGTAAGGTAGGACAATAATTTCTTGGGAAATGATTACTGTTATAGTCATATTGTAAAAACAGAAGGATCTATTAATGCTGTGCCAGCTATGGCATTAATTCTAACATCTTTACACTGGGCTATCCTTTGACCTCTATTAAGCAATGCTCCAGTTTCAAGGGAAGCCATCCTGCTCTTTCCCAAGAAAGGAAACCTGGGCAATCATTGGTTAAGTTTCCCCTCTGCATTTGGATCTCAAAAAGCTCACCTGCACTGCAGAACCATCTGAGAATAATGGATGCAGGTGTCAAGTTAAATGTTTTGCTGTATTTTGTAGTGAAATTTCTCAGTATAGCACAGAAGGCAGGATGTATTTAACTGTATTTCTGCTCATGTTTCCTGAAATAGGCTTACAAATTCCTGTAGATACCTACCTAAATTGTGACCTATTATTGCTTTTCAGTATGACTCCCATCTCTTCCCGTCTGTGATAGTCTGTTAGCTGATTTTGGGCCTATATATTCTCAGTTTTAGTGCACTTCTCCCTTCATTCCTGATCCCCTTAACCTATCTGCATTCTTAATAGTAACTGTTTTAACAGGTAAGGGACCTGTTCATGTTTGTTGTCATTTTAAATTCTACCATTTTTTCTTAATACCTTACTAATTATTTAGGTAGTTTCCAGCTGTAAGCAACCTGAGTCAGCAGTGGCATTTGTTTTGTGTCCATTGATGTTTTATACACCTATGTAGTGTGCTCTGCCTGTCAAACATGAATTTGCATGCAAAGTCTCAAGATGCTATGCTGTTGTGTGTATCACACTTGTTATAAGAGCACATTTCTGTGAATTTCTCTTATGTACCAGCATTTTAACAAACTCACACATAACATTCTGTAAGTTTGATACGTTAAGTGCTTTTTGAATGTCAGCCACTGTAACTCACTTTCACACTGTGGTAGAATGACACAGCACATAAATTCTTTTTACAATACCACCCAAAGACGGCAGCATCCACGTTCTGTGCTTTTAATTTGTATTTGACTGTGTTTCTTTAATAAAAGAAAGTGTCACCTGCAGTTGTTCACATTTACCTTCGACTCTGTAGTCACCACGCCTTGTTTAAGAGTTATCCTGACATGAGAACCAAGCTGTGATGATGACTAATATGATCCCTTGGTTACTTAAGCGTTCCAAGATAGCTGTTCATCTGGCATTTGATATGGCACCTGTAGTGCAACAGTGTGTTAAGTTTCTCACCCTCCCCCACACACCTCCTTCTGTGTTAAACAGCTTTCCTAAAAAAAATAATAGCCATCTGTGAAAGTAAAGATTAAACAATTTCAGCAACTAAGTAAAACACAGGACTACAGCTTTGTAGATAAAGTTTTCACCAAAAAGCAGTTTTTGAGCAGTAGTTTATAAATGTGTGCATATATGCATTCATTTGTTTGCTGATTTCATTGTCTTGATTTGACAGTTTCTCTGGCCACATCAGATACAAGGCTATGTTTCACAGGGCACATTCAAGAGCCACAGAAATAGCAAAACCAATAAAATCAGAATGAAACGTGCTATATATTTACTTAACTATTTACATATTTGTTCACCAGCTGGGTGGACATTTTTATTTACCTATTTTCAGCCATTAACTAGAGCAAAGGCAAACAGAAGTCTGCTTTGCAGAATTTTACAGTTTAGTAACAAAGAAAAAATGTGTAAGAAAGTGAAAAATACGCATACAACTTTAGATGTGTGAAAATTTCAGTATTCCAATACATGTTATTTGGTGTTCGTGAACATTTCAGAATATGCTCTACTGAGCACACAAAGTAAAACTTAATGTGTTCAGCCTACACAAGCAGGGCTGTTCAGAAGTCCATGGAATGTACAGAGTAAAAGTAAATGTATAGATCCTGCACAGAGCAGGGAGAACAGAGACTTTCAGATACTAACAAGTTGGCTCTGCAGCAGAAAGGTTTTGGGCCTGGGTATGCCCATTCAATATAGGTTCAGTTAGCGACCTGAGTACTGGGCAATCTTCTCAGGAAGGAGTGAGAATGAGTGGATGGTGCTATCTTGCTGACTAGAGAAGTGGATATTGACAGGGTCCTGCTGCAAGAACTTCACCAAGTACTGCAGTTCCTACAAGCTTTGGAGTTGGGGAGTGACAGCGCACTTATATACAGCTCTCTTCTAGAGATCACAGGAGTGGGGAAGCACACATTGCTACTGGTTATAACATAGTAGGCATTGTACTGTGCTTCATGTCAATAGGAGGCTGTTATCAGCATAGAAAAAAAAAACAGAAGAATCACAATTCTCTGCTCTTTCTCCAGAGGTGGGGAGGAGTGCATAAGGCCAATAAGGC
>NC_056725.1:489722148-489754648 GCF_019279795.1 Protopterus annectens | reverse complement strand
AAGTAGGACAGCTGACATTTGGAAAGATTATGGAGAGTGTCATTTCACAAAAGTAAAATATATTAAATATTACTCTTTTTGAAATTACTGATGAAATATATAATTTTGATTAACACAAGACATTTTACTATCTTTCTTTATTTATTACAATGGAGGACAAATTGAGGTTTAATTAGTGACAAGAACATATGCAACAATGCACACTGCACTGCTTGCTGTATCAAATAAGTACATGAGTAATATTGGCTAACTCATCTTGTTAAACATCAGCTATGGTGAAACCAGTCTTGTCCTCCAAAGCAAACATTTCAGACGTCAATTCCTATTGAGTTGTCTTTGCCATAGTCAACATGGGCATTAGAAAGGGGAACTCTGCTTATAAACAATAGGCACTGTTAATTCCCTATTGGATTACACATCACTGTGAGTCACTTGGTGCCTGTGATCTCCAACAAACTTTAAAGAACTGTATGGTCCAGTTATTCTTAAAGAGATAGGACCTGTTATGTTTGAGAGTATTTGTTTTAGAGGCATTCTTAGGATGGTAATTTAGTGAAAAGGACACCTAAATGATCATGACACCTTGATAATGATATTACATGAGAATCTAAATAGCTGTAATGGATTGTGTGGTTTCAGAGTTGCATCAGAAGTGGGCATACATGAAAACCTGAACAACTGCACATGGGATAAGGTGCATTTGTGGATGATGTCTCTCGTCAGATAGAGTCTTTGTAGGATGTATTTAATGTCTGGACTATAGTCCTTATTTTAGCAGGTTGTCCTAAATGTCATTTAGTAGACAGTATTGTTTATCTCCATTTGGGTTAGATGTTATTCTCCTCCCCTGTGCATGTTTCACAGTAATATAATGCTGACACGGAATAATAATTCATTTACATCTAATATCACAGCTTCTGTGAATGGCAATATGCTTTCTTTTAAATGTATTTTATTAGATTGGACACACATATTTAGTTTAATTAGGCTAGGGTTCTCTGCACAGTGAAATACACATCTATAAAATATCTCCATTTGTATGCACTGGAATGGATTTTGAGATTAGGGAAACAGTTATCTGAACTAATGTTCACTTCTGTGAAGACAGTACATGTAATAGCACTATTTCTCATTCAGCAATATCAGCAATTCCTGCTTAAAAGCAATTCAAGTTGCTTGTTAGTCACCGGGGCATCTCAAATTCTATGTAGGTTGAGAGGACAGTTGGCATAAATCCTTGATTAAGTTCTATTACCTATGTGGACAGATTCAGAAGTCTTTCAATTTTTTCTGTCCCATACATACTGCATGAAAATCTCTATCTTGCCCTTTGAGTTATGAAATATCCTGTTTTACTAGATTTCTTACAGCTCAGAAACAATGATAATATTAGAAGTACTCATTCCAAGACTTTCAACTTACATTGTATCATAAACAGGACTTCTTGGAAGGACAGATTCACTACCTAATGGATTCCATAACTGCAGAACGTACCTTCCTTGCATGTTAAATGGTGTAACACCTTAGTGTCCTTCAAATTAAGTCTCGATGAATGGATGAGGTCACATAAATTTGCCCCAGGGATTAGTAGTATGGCCTTTATGAAGACAGGAAGTAAACCTACTGGTATTACTTCCTTGGTTGCATTACTAAGCTATATATAGTTGTTCAAAGTGCCTGCCTATTACTAACTTAGAACCCATAAAACTTAACCCTAACACTATTCTACTGATAGGGCAGAGCACTGGAAGTGTGTTTTTACATTTTAGTATATACTTATTAGCATGTAGATTATGACTATAACTGGCCACTGATCTTATTTCCAAATAGAAATTACCCTAATCTGCAGGGATACATCACAATGAACTGATTTAATGTATTTTGGTTAGGTGTCCAGGTTTTGGATAATAGGGCCACTGGTAATATCTGAGAAGGCAAATCAGAACATGTGGCTGAGCCTTTTGGAAGGCCCCAGGATTCTTATATAGTTAGGTATCCTACGTCAAGCTATGATCACAGATTATGAGATATATTTACCTTGCCAGTGTGCCCAGATCTCCATAAATGTATTAACAGGAACAATGCTACTTTACAGTTATTTCTTTCTTTGTTTAGTTCCAGTGCAATTATTTTCTGATCTGATCTCTTCCTCTTTATGCTTCAGCAGAGCTGATTTCCTTATTGCTTTCAGTACAAAAGTGTATGAGAAATTGCAGTGGTGTTTGTATGAAACAGCACATTTTGTTCATGAATATGATTCATTCTACTGCCTGCTCTTGACCACTCCTTCTTTTGATAAGTGCCCCCTTCAGCACTTATAATGGTGCCCAAAAAGCCTTATCATATCCTACTCCTCATCCCCTCTGGTGTGCAAATTTAAATAATTAAACCCTTTCCTGTCACTGTCATTCTAATACTTTCCCAGCATTCATTCTGCTTCTTTTTATACCTACATTCCTCAAGGTATCAGTACCTTAGGTGATATCTTAGTATTGAGCTATACATAGGTGATCCAACAACCACTTTCTCCTTCTGGTATCCCCTTTTTATATCTCTCCATTATTCCAGTCTCCAAATCGTTGGTAATTAATTTTCATTCTCTTCCATCTTTGTTTATTCACTGACACTGTAATGAGTTTTAAATGCATAACCTATATCTTTGTACTATGGAATACATCACTGCATACCTCTTTTCTTTGTGACCAAAGTGTTGTTTATGCAGTCACTTCTCCAAAATTAGTGTATTGGTACTTTATACACAACGTTTCTGAATATGTTACTAATGATAAAAGTTATTTATTAAAAAGCTGCCATCCCAGTCTAGGGCTTCCTCAGTAGCAGTTGTAGAGGTATTGAAAGGACAAGCACATACCCTGATTTAGGCGACTCACTGTTAATCACCCGTTCTCCATGTAATAATATTATTTCACTTCCGCGGAATGTGTTTTTCACGTAGCTGCAGCTGTGCTTAACCAATTCATCTTACTTACTAGTCTCACACCTGGAATAGTGCCACAAAAGTTGAAACAGGGTTAAACAAATCCATTTACTTATTTATCCTGAAAGATCATCTTAATATTACCCTTTTAAGCAAGACATCATCTCCACAGTGGCACTGTGAAAGCAGAGACACTGAGTGCAATAACTGTCCCTGATCCATTCAATCAGCCTGTGCTCTCTAGTTCCTTACAACTAGTCTTGAATTAACAGTTCATTAGCATGTTACAGACTGAGACCTCAGGAAATCCTTTAAGAGACTGTCAGCAAAGCAGTTGGATGATATTTCATATGAGAATTATGATCTCAGCGTTATATTTTTAAAACTGCCTTACCTATATATAACAGAGTATGCTGTTAGATACACATAAAAAGATGACACAGCAAGATCTAGGACAGCACCTGCAACTTGGAGACAGGGAGCAACTTAGACTGTTTCTAACTTTGAACATGGTTGTCTCTTTCTTAAACCGATTAATTTTTGAAGATTCTGAAATCTAGTGTTCTCTCAAAAAAGATAGTTATTCAAAAAAAGCTGCTGCTACACTACGTTATTGTTGTGTTGTGCTCCATCATGCTTTAGAGCAATGTTTTGTGGAAACATAACATCAAAACCCAAACTGAGCAGGGCTTGCACAAAATTGGTAGCCAAGAAAAAGTGTACCTTTATCTTCAGAAGCGTAAAATTAAATTATTCTGCAGACAGACTCTACATCCTTTCCAATAAAAGATTTTGGCAGGCTGCAGAATTTTTCTGAGCACTGTCACTAGATCCACCCCATATCTTCTACCGAACCTGTTTACAAGGCAAATTACAGTGGAATTGTGAGGTAGCTATGAAGATGCCATTCTTCTTAAAAGTACTACTCTGACTTTCTTTATTTCATATGGGACCTTACACTTTCTTTTGACCTCCTTTACTTTAAACCAGTCATTCAGTTTTTGATTTAAAAAAAAAAATATATATATATATATATATCTATATATATATATATATATATCTATGGGTCTACTATGGTTTATTGAAAATTCACTTGACTGAAAATGAAATTACTAGGACCACTTCACTTAAAGCTCACTTCACTGAAAACTCATTTCTTTGAAACTCATTTCATTGAAAATTATAAATGGCCTTTTCCACACTGTAGTGTGACCCTGGAGTTAGTATACAAAGTAAGGGAGAGTGTGGGGGGCATAGCCCCCCACAGATTATAAACATTTTAAACTATACACAGTGATACTTACAAGTGCAATAAATGTTTCCAAAAGAGAATATATAACCAAGATATGTGGGGGGGCTTCGACCCCCACACTCCCAATGTGGGGGCTGTGCCCCCCACACCCCCTTACTTTATATACTAACTCCAGGGTCGCACTACAGTGGAGAAAAGGCCATTTATAACTGTCAACGAAATGAGTTTCAGTCAAGTGAGTTTTCAGTGAAGTGAGCTTTCAGTGAAGTGGTCCTAGTAATTTCATTTTCAATCAAGTGAGTTTTCAATCAACTGTAGTAGACCCATATAACCCAAGCCCTAACCCTAAGGTCTGTCACTACTGCACCACAGTGCAGGAAATGTCCCATTTGACTTATTGACTTTCGCAAAAGTGCACTTTCGCATTAGTGGGACACTACTATCGTATTTCAAAATAGTGTAATTCCGATCTATGGTAGTAGACCCATGTATATATATATATATATATATATATATATATATATATATATATATATATATATATATATATATATGTGTGTGTGTTTATATAAATATGTGTCCGTGTGTGTGTGTGTGTGTGTGTGTGTGTGTGTGTATGTATTTATCCTTCACCCAGATTTCTCAACATGTCTGTGTGTATCTAAATCAACCATGGCACACAGGTAAAATATGTTGTTATCTTGAAGGAGGCAGTAGATAATTCATTTCACAAAGGGGAAGAAAAGATGGTTTTGTAGGAAATTTTTACCCTATTTTTCTCATTAAGCCATTTGATTAAACAACTGGAGAAAGAATGTAACGCAGAGAAGCATGACATGTCATTGACAATATCCCAGAATGCCTTCTAAATAACATGAAATATGACCTATCAGGGTCCCTGGAATTACTATTTAACTGTAGCCTCCAAACAGGATTCGTGCATCATGAATGGAGAAAGGCAACAGTCATTCCTCTGCACAAAGGCAGGTCATCTACAGACTCTGGAAACTACAGATCCATAAGTTTCATTTGTCTTATATATAAAGCTATGGAAAGAATTAGCATGGTGATGATGAACAGAGATATAGTAAACCTCCAGACACTGGACTCAACCCAGTTTGATTTTCTCATGGGAAGATCATGCCTACTCAACCTGGTGGACATCTCTGAGAAGGTCACTAAAATAATGGATAATGGCAAAATCATTCACATTGCCTACCTAAACCTGGCCAAGGCATTTGACACAGTACCCCACTCAGGCATTGTTGACAAACACAAGAGGTTAGGTATAAACCCTTACATCACTCGGTGGATAGCCAACTGGCTCACAGACAGGACCCAGGAAGTTAGAATTGGGGAGTTCACCTCTACAAAGAGGCCAGTCACAACTGGAGTCCCTCAGGGATCAGTCCTTGGACTGCTCCTTTTTGGCATTTACTGCTCAGATGTCAAGACCAATGTCAGTGGTCTCTGGCTGACTAAATTTGCAGATGATTGCATATTAAGAGCTGTCATTGAATCTCACACTGACACAAATGTTCTCCAGGAGGGGCTGACACAGGCAAACATCTGGTGTCAGAGCTATGGGCTAAATCTAAATGCCAAGAAATGCATAAAAGTATCCTTTGGGAAGTCATCCATCCCTGGTAACTATCATATTGACAACACATCCCTTAGAGTTGACCCAGTAGTCAGGGACTTAGGGACACACATAGATAGTAATCTAGCCTTTGATCATTGCGTGTCTACAGTGGTGAGGAAATCATTCTGTGTTGTACAACTTATAAACAAAGGTATGGTATCTAAGTCCAAAGAAGTCATTGCTCCACTGTATTTGGCATTCATCAGACCAGTCATTGAGTACAATGTTCCCTTTGGTATGTACCTAAACAGGCATATCCAACAATTGGAACGTCCATAGAGGTTCCTCACTAAAAGAATACGGGGCATAAGTAAAATGTCCTATGCATACCATCTCAAGGCCCTATCCCTGTATTCTATCTCCTACAGGCTTTTGAGGGGAGATCTATGCCTGGCATACAAGGCATTGTCAGATCCCACTCTGATGGTATCCACAAAACAAACAGTACCAGATTTATCCATTCTAAAGATTTAAACCTTGCCTATGATATAAATAGGACCTGCTGGAGAGATAGGTATGTATCCCAGAGACTACCCCATCTATGGAACAGGCTCCCCATCCATGTGAAGCAGAGTTCCCCCCTAATCCAATTCATGTGCAACTTGGACAACTGGATGGGAAACCAGAAATTCATCCCTGGTTTGGCAGCTATGTCTCTGATGCAAACAGGTAACCTGCAAATGGCTCATCTCCCAGGCCCATACTTACAGTTATCAAGGGTATCAGAACTTGTCAGAAATTTGGGATGCATGGCTAGGCTTAAAAAGGCCATTGTGGTTGTTAGCCTAGTAAACACCTATGAACCTATGAACCTGTGAACCATCATAAGTAACCTACAAAATTGCTTTAAATGGGACCACTTTGTTAACATGGCTATTGCTAGTATCAAAAAACAGATGAAAATCTGCAGCCTGAATTGTTCTTATAATCTTTTCTTAGAGCTTTATGAAAAATTGTGCAGTGTAAGCTTAAGAGTTCTGTGGCACAGCCTGTGGAGGTGCAGTGGATGTTCTTTGTATTGCTCACTGCTGCAGTAGCCTTATCTATATTTGTTATATCCTGCCAAGGATATAACAGCCGGCCAGCTTTCAAAGCTTCAGGGCACCTAACAAGTGCCCAAACTTTCAAGCCCTTTAGAGCTTTCCTGGCAGCATGCTTGCTCCACTGAGACTTGTGAGGATCGACATTTGACTTATGGTTTCCTTAGCTGGGGAGATAAGTTCCCTTTGGGGAAAAAAACTTTCATTTTTTTTATTTTTTTTATTTTTACTGATGTTTTATTACTTTCCTCTTCAGGAAAGTTACTTTAAAGCTAGTAGGGTTGTTTTAATGTATTGTCTCAAGACTGTAACATACTTTTAAATGGGGCACTCATTTTCTGTCAGTTTAAACGTAATGTTAATTAACAGATAAAATATCTTCTGTGGAAAATGTGTTTATTTTTCCATTGTGGGGTCGCCATAATGTTTGAAAGTGTTTTTACTGCATTTTTTTTGTCAAAATCAATCAATCAATCAATCAATCAATCAATCAATCAATCAATCAATCAATCAATCAGTCAATCAGTCAATCAATCAATAACTTTTGTGGACTGGTAGTTTTACTGGCATTTGTTGCTTGTTTTCCTCAGGAAGAAGACACCATTTTTGGCTTGACAATTGACATTGTTAGTCCCATGGTCAATCCTGATTCCAAGCAAAAAAAGAAAAAGTTAAGCAAACAGTCTTTTTCACCACAGCAGGCTAGCAATTTGCCTTAGCTGTAGGTGTATGACTCTGTTGTAGCCATTTTTTGTATCTCAGATCACTCATCTTTTACCCTGGATCCCTCTGGTGTAGAACCTATAGCCATTATGGACCGGTCCTCTCAGTGAGCAAGGCAGAGCCACTCTTGTCAGTCCTGGGAGAGGGAACAGGGAAGTTTTCTCAGGTGGGTCAGAATGCTGTGCCCTTTCCTGGGAAAGCAGTGTCTGCCATTAGTAACATGGTTGGACCCATTTTTCCTGTCAAAAACAAACAGAAAACTAAGTATCTATCTCCTTCTTCTCAAATTTCTTTGGATAGGAGTAATTTAATGGGACTGGCTCAGGGTTCAATTCAGGCTATTTATCATTCTTGTAGAGTAGTTTCCTGTAAAAGAAAGAGGGGTGCTTCCTTTCCTGAAGAGATTCAAGATTCTGAATCTGAACAGGAAGATGCAGGGATGGATTCAGGGTTTTGTCCTCAAATTTTTAATTCAAACTCAGAGGAGAACTCACTGATTCTCCATGTGGAGGTTTCTGTTTCTCTGAGACTATTGCTAGAATGTCTTAGCACCTTCACAGGGAGAACAATGAGGTTTCTCAGTCTGTCAGAAAACTTTATGAGCTGTCACAGAAGGATTTTCTAGAACATACACCCATTGCAGCTGTGCTGTCTGCTTTGGAGGATGTGTGTCTGCAATGTTCCTGATAGTCAGACAGCTGTCCTTTATACACTATTCTCAAACGTGATCCAGCAAGTATAGCCTAAGGAGACTCCTCTGCTGCTAAGCACTTAGTTAATTCCAATCCTACTCTTTCTTATAATGATGGGAAAATTATTGATATGTATGGGAAAAAGTGCATCCTTCTGCAACTTTGAATCTTAGAATTTTTAATTGTCAGACTCATATGTTAAAATTTATTCTGGCATATTATAAAAATATGCAGAATGTTTTATCTACATTTTCTTATTGTGAAGCATTTGCCTTAAATAACTTAGTTTCTTTTATTGCACAGGTCATTGTTTGCGGTGGGTGTATGACTTGGTTGTTACCTCATCCAGGGCTGTGGCCACTGGTACTGTTTTAAGGAGGTTTGCATGGCTGCATTCTCAGAACCTCCCAGATGATGCAAAAATGAGATTTTAAATTATCCCTTGCATAGAAATTTAGTCTTTGGCCCCTTTGCTCCAGAGGTGTTCAAAACATGTGATGCAAAGAGCAAGCTGATCCATGGAATCTCTAAGATATTTCAATCCTCCTTATCTAAATTGTCCAAAGGATTTTCTTTGTCTTCATCCAGTTTCAGCAAAGAAACAAACTAAACAATCTGAATAGAGTTTAGGTAAACGGATGTTTAAGATGTGGCAAGGAGATTCCAAAAAGAAGTCTCAAACCTCCCAAACCAAGGACACTCCAACAAGTCTGAATGACTACTCAAGAAACATTGTGACCTCCTTTCACCCTGGTCTTGGTGCTCTTCCAGAAGGTCTGAATCTCCATTTTTCTCTTTGGCTTCAGAATGTTTCAGACAAATGGGTCTGAACATTCATCAGTGTTACAGATGATAGTGGGAGGAAATTCCTCCTTTCCAGGGGGTCATTCCTCATCTTGCAGATCAGACTCTTTTGCTTCCACCTATTCTTCATCAAATGGTATCCCAAGTAGTGATAGAACTAATTCCTCCTTCCCAGATGGGGAAGAGGTTTTATTCAAGGATGTTCCTAGTCCCAAAGAAAGAAAATGTCTGGAGTCCAGCTCTGGATATTTCTTACTTTCCTAAGAACAAGGTAAAGTCCAGTGATCCGAAGGGCATTGGTCTGAAAGCTTTGTGTATTCTAAATAAACAAGTTTGCTAGTTACTATTACCTGCCTAGCATTTCTGATCACTGGACTTTACCTTGTTCTTTGTGAGTATTTTGTGTCTGGAGTGACAGTTAACCTCAGAGCTGGTCCTAGCAGTTTTTTTCTTGTCTTCCTTTCCTAAACCAGTTTATGATCATGCCCAAATTCAGAATGAAGTCACTTCACAACCTGTTGCCTCTTCTTTCTCTTTCATGTTTCCTGGTAACACCTGACTGAAAAGATGCTTATCATCACATTCCTGTTCATCCAGACTTCAGGCGTTTAAGGTTTTGTGTGTCTGGATCACATTATCAGTTCTGTGCCTTATCCTTTGGATTAGTCATTGCACCATAAGTGTTCACAGAGTGTTTAGCTCCAGTTATAGCTCATTGCAGGCTACATGGTATCCACATTTTTCCGTACTTAAATGGCTTTTTATCTTTGCAGAGTGTTCTTCAAAATTTCAGGAATCTCTCTCTTGGATGAGAGATCTCTTGCACAAGTTGGGATTCCAATAGAACATTCAAAAGTCTTTCTTGACTCCCTTACACAGAATTGCATTCATGGGATGTCAACTAGACCCCTCAGTTCAAACAGCTTTTCTCCCACAGGAAAAAATACAGGTCATTATTTAGATCTATTTTTAAGGTCTTCCACATAGACTTTAGTCACTGTAAAGGAGTACCTGAGGATTTTGAGTTTTATGGCATCCATTGTTCTGATGATACCCCTGACAAGACTTCACATGTGAAACATACAGTAGTATGTGAAATCTCTTTTGTCCCAACATAAACACCATGTATCTTTTCAGATCCCAGTACTGGGGTTTGTCAGAAGAGAAATCACTTTGTGGAGACAACAGATCTCCTTAAATCAATGTCTCCACTTCTCCCTCCTTTCTCTAAAGCAGTCAGTCACCATAGATACTTTGGACTTTGCTTGGTGAGCAGTTTCAGGAGAGATTAAAGTGCATGGGGTATGGGATACCAAGAAGAAATGCAAGCTCATAACTGTCAAGGAGATGCTTGCCCTGATCAAGGCACTCAATTATCTGAATCATCGTTGGTCCCCGGGACCTCTTCAAATGGTGACAGACAATATCACAGTGATGTGGTACATCATCAACCAAGGAGGAACCAGGTCATACCCCTTTGCAGACTAACCTTGTTAGCTTGGGATATAACTTCACAGCACACTCTCACTCTGCATTTCATCAGAACAAAGCTGTGTGGCAGACAAGATGACCAGGACCAGGGAAAACCCTCAAAAATGGAAACTAGATCCATGTGTTCCAAGATTTGATCCATCTGTGGGAAGTTCCTCAAGTAGACCTCTTTGCCTCCTCTCCGAAAAATCAACTGGCAAAATTCTGTTTCAGAGCCCCGTACAAGAAGGCCTGGAAGACAGATGCCTTTTCTTTTTTTGGACAAGAATGTTCCTGTATGCCCTTCTACCCTTTCCACTAATACCCAGGTTATTTTAGAAGATTCAGAAGGAATCCCCCAAAATCATTGTGGTGACTGCCTTCTGGCCCATGCAATTGTAGTTCTCCCTTCTTTTGGAAATGGCCAGGGCCAATTACTACAAGCTTCCTCACAGAATGGATCTACTCATAAAAGAACAGGGCTTTTTGATATACCCTGACATCAATCATCTTGAATTGACTGCCTGGATTATAGGGTCTTAATTCCTTTTAGGAATCTGTTTTCTGAGGATGTGCAGCAGGTACTAATGGAGGTTAGAAAGGCTGATACTGGAACATCATATATTAGCAAATGGAAAAGAATTTATAGCTGGTGCCAACAACATAACAAGCACCCATTTGCAGCTAGTTGTTCTCTGGTTTTACAGTATTTGTGTCAGCTCTATGGCCTTTCTTATTCCTCTGTCAAGGTTCGTATATTGGCCATTTTAGCATGTCTGCCCATTGATCCTCCTCTTTCAAGGCTGTCACATGTCAAAATGTTCTTGAAAGGGGCTTTGCATAAGAGGCCTCCAAGTAAACTGGTGGCCCCCTCCTTGGTATCTTAATTTTGTGTTAGACAAACTAGCTAATCTGGCTAACTTGAGGTTCTTAACATGGAAAACAGTTTTACTGATTACTGTGACCTCTGCAAGAAGAGTATCTGAGTTGCAAGCTCATATGGTGAGTCTTCCCTACCTCATTTCCACAAGGACAGGGTTTCTTTGAGAACCAATATTTTTTTTTACATATAAAGTGATATCAGCGTTTATTTTAACCAAACTATGCATCTCCCCATTTTCCGTCCTGTTCCTAAAAATGCAGGAGAAAGGATACTCCACACCTTGGATGTCCACAGACAACTCAGATATTATCTTGACAGAAATAAATCCTTCAGATCTTCAGGGCAATTGTATCATTTCTTGTGAAGGTAAGAAGAAGGGACAACCTGTGTCAAAAGAGACTA
The DNA here is from genome assembly GCF_019279795.1 of Protopterus annectens. Classification (NCBI taxonomy): domain Eukaryota; kingdom Metazoa; phylum Chordata; order Ceratodontiformes; family Protopteridae; genus Protopterus; species Protopterus annectens. The sequence continues at coordinate 489,742,802 of NC_056725.1, read as the reverse complement.
TTTCTAAATGGTTGCCTAAGTCTATAACCTTTTGTTATGCTCACCCTGACAAATCTATTCCAGAAAGGGTCAAGGCACATTCTACAAGGACCTTGGCTTCTTCTATGTCTTTTTGGAAAGGGTTGGATTCTAGTAGTATTCTAGAAGCTGCTACTTGGTCCTCTGAACATAGTTTTACAAAACACTATATACTTGATTCCTTTTCTAGGTCTAGATCACGCTTTGCTAGGATCATTCTCCAGGGGCTCCTGGACCCTTCTCCTTCCACCTCCCAAATATAGTAACTATGGTAATGTATCCATATAGCTAAGGCTACTATAGCAGCGATCAGTATGAAGAACATAGTACAGTTGTGCATGTTGAACTTACCATAACAGTAGATGTTTGAATGATCATTGCTACAGTAGCTGCTCCCTCCCTCCCTCCCTCCCTCCACCCCCCTTGCTTTTTGCTATGTTTTTTATGCCAGGGTGTGGGCATTTATTTTTTGTTATCCCTAGCCTTGTCCTTTCAGGGTCAGCCTCCCTCTCTCTGCTGGCAGGAAAGCACTGAAGGGCATGGACACCCCAAACTTGTTTTTTTTTTTGGCAGCTCAGCTCCAGCTGCTTCACAGTTTGAGCACATGGAAGGTGCCATGAATCTTTGGAAATTGTTTGGCTGTGGTACATCAACAAACAAGGAGGGATATAACCCATATGGCAAAGGCTACTGCAGCAGTGATCATTTGAATATCTACTGTTATGGTAAATTAAACTTACACAGTGTACTTTCATACATACTTATAGAACATAAAGAACAACGTTGAGGGACATTCTGAAACTTCCATTCTCAAGTTTATTTCAAGTAGTTTCAAAGACTTCTGTATTTGAAGCATGCTACCATCTTTTTTATTTTCTGTGGACACACTGTACAGAAAGGAAGCTTGTATATTTTACAAATAACATTGTTTGTCTCTGCTTTTGCTAAGGACTTTAGTAAGATTTCTTTTCAACTACATAATAATGCTTAAAACTACATTCCTGACCACACATCGGCTTTAGTCTTAAATCCACTTAAGAACAAAACCGTGATCTCCTGCAGCAAATTCAGCACACCTGACAGTGTCCAACTAATGAGCCTGGTGGCTATTAGTGACATACTGATTAAAGTTGTATCCTGCACAAAGTGCGTGGGTTTCATGTTAGACTATCACCTCTTCATTTAACTACAGTTTGAGATGGTCTCAATAATCGCTCCAGCTTCCAGATTGCAAAGTTTATGGGTTCAAAGACATTCTTACAGAGAAAACTATAATAAAAATCATCCACAACAGGTCTGAACTAAGCTATTGTCTAATTCCATTCCACATACTTACGTAGTGCAAAATATTCTTTTTCTAAAACAGAATAGTAATTTATTTTTTTTTTTTTGTAAATAGTCTGTTCAGAGTACATTACTGTAAAAGTCTATGAACACTCTAATGGCTGGAGATGCAGCACAGGAATTTTCTCTGCTGTATTTCACTCACAGATTATTATTCATGAATGAGTGTCCCTTCCTTACTTCCAAGGTCAATATCTACACCTTCTTCCAGGAACCGTGATCCATGATTGGTTTCAGACTATCAGTTACGAGAGCCTGCAAGTAATTAAAATGAAGTTGTGCTGTGCGTAGCAGACTCATATGTCTCAACTGTGCAGATTATCGCAGAATGTCCAGATTTTTGGATCTGTTCCACATAAAATCTGTGGTTTTCTGGCAAATCACCGGGATGATCTGAGGATTGAAGCCACTAAATAATGACATACATTTGAGTTTCAGACTTCAAATCCTTCAGAAAATGTATGTTAAAGCAAATCCTATTACTCTAGCAACTTTCTCAGTTTATAAGAGTAATATTTAAAATATATCCCTATTTTTGGGCCTTTGTCCCCCCATTTTGTTGGTCATTGTCCAGATTTATTGCACTAAGAGGGTGGGAGGTATGGTAACAGTTCTAGCAATAAATCCCAGAATATGGTTTATATTGTATCAGATTTGAGCAGTCTCAACCACATTTTAAAATAGATGCACTCTGCATCAGTCTTAACTCTCTTTCTTCCACTAGACTATTAAATTAAAGTGAAGCACCACACAGGCATCATATATTTCAATAACTCCCTTCAGCAACAATTAATGTGATCCATCTGGCCTTTTGGTTTTGTCTGTCATAAGGTTCAAAATTCCTTGGTGAATCTTTCTTTAAAAAGGACTATTTGTCTCTTTGCATCGAAGATGGCCAATTTCTAAATAGTTTGACTATTCACACTTACTAACTATTCCCATAGCAACATAACCACCATCGCTATCACACTATTCTGGCCTTCCTTATTACTAACCTGACTAGAAATAAATTTCCAAAGTCCCACTACAGCAGTGTGGAACTCATTTCATGCTAACTTAAATCATTACCCCAGCTATCATAGGTGTTTACTAGGCTAACAACCACAAGGGCCTTTTTAAGCCTAGCGATCCATCCAAAATATCTGACAAGTTTTGGTACCCTTGATAAGTGTAAGCAGGGGCTTTGGAGATGAAACATTTACAAACAGAGGTCTGGGAGATGAAGCATTTACTGGCTGCCTGTGTCCATTAAAGACATAGGTGTCAAATCAGGGGGGAATTTCCTATTCCCATCCAATTATCTAAGTTACACTTGAATTGGGCTAGGGAGGAACTTTGTTTCACATGGATGGGGAGCATGTCCCAGAGAAGGTAGTAGTCTTTGGGATATATACCTATTTCTCCAGCAAGTTCTATTTATACGACAGACAAGCTTTAAGTCTTTAAAATGGGCAGTTCCGGTGCTGCTTTTTTGGAGATATGCAGGAGGTCCATGAGAGTTGGGTTTGGCAATTCCTTGTATGCCAGGGATAGATCTCCCCTTAACAGCCTGTAGGAGACAGAATACAGAATTAGTGCCTTCAGGCAGTCTGCATAAGACATGTTACTTGCACCCTGTATTTTTTTAGTGAGGAACCTTTGTGGACATTCCAGTTGTTTTTTATGGCTTGTTAGATACATACCAAAGGGGCTTTGTACTCAGTGATAGGTCTAATGAGTGCTGAATACAGTAAAACAATAACTTCCTTGGACCTAGATGACATACCTTTGTTAGTAAGTTACACAACATAGAATGATTTCCTCACTTCTGTAGACACATGATGATGAAAGGCTAGATTACTGTCTGTCTGTCTCCAGGTCCCTGACTGCTGGGTCAGCTCTTAGGGGTGTGCTGTCAATAAGATAGTTACCAGAGGTGGATAACTTCCTGAAGGATACTATTATGCATTCCTTGGCATTTAGTTTTAGTCCATTGCTCTGACACCAGTTGTTTGTTTGTGTCAGCCTTTCCTTGAGAACATTTGTGTTGCTGGGCAATTCAGTGACAGCTCCTAATTTGAAATCATCTGCAAATTTAGTCAGCCAGAGGCTATTGAAGCTGGCCTTGACTTCAGAAAAATAAATGCCATAAAGGAGTGGTCCCAGGACCGATCCCTGAGGGACTCTACTTCTGACTGGTCTCTTTGTAGAGGGGGACTCCTCAATTCTAACTTTCTGTGTCCTGTCTGTGAGCCAGCTGGCTATCCACCAGCTGACATCAGGGTTTATACCTAACCTCTTAAGTTTGTCAAAAATGCCCGAGTGGGGTATTGTGTCAAATGCCCTGGCCAGGTCAAGGCAAGCAGTGTGAACCATTTTGCTCTCATCCATTGCTTTGGTGACCTTCTCAAAGAAGTCCACCAGGTTGAGTAGGCAGTATCCGCCCTTGACGAAACCAAACTGGGTTGGGTCCAGTGTCTGGAGGTTTATTATATCTCTATTGATCATCACCATGATAATTCTTTCCATGGCATTACATATAAGACTAGTGAGACTTACGGGTCTGTAGTTTCCAGGGCTTGTAGATGGCCCAGCTTTGTGCAGAGGGATAACTATTGCCTTTCTCCATTCATGAGGCATGAAACATGTTTAGAGGCTACAGTTAAATAGTAATTCCAGGGGCTGTGATAGGTCATGTTTCACACTATTTAGAAGGCATCCTGGGATATTGTCTGGGCCCATTGATTCAGTGTTCTTGGTCTTAGAGAGAGCATTAAGGACCTGTTCCCTAGTGATAGTAGGTGGAGTTATATTTGAAGATATTTCCTGAGGGAAGGATGAGGGGGAGAGAGGAGGAAAGTTGGAGCTGAATTTATCAGCCACGGGGGTTTGCTATATCTTCTGGCTCAGTATAGGTGTCTCTATTTATAATGAGCTCTGCACACAATTGTGTATTGCCTTAGAGGTTGCGGACATAGCTTAAGAATGCTTTGTGGTTGTCCTTGGCCTGGGAGGCCAAACTTACCTCAGATTTGGCTTTAGTAGACTTTATTTGTTAGTTGTTTGTTTAGTTTGATGACAGTGCTTTTATCCTGCTAGGTGCTGCACCTCCTAATTTTTGCCATGATTTTCTTTCTCCTGTTATACAGCCAATTGATTTTGTGATTCCACCAGGGTGGGTTGTTTTTTGAGTTAGTTCTGTACTTCTTCCTGGTGGGTATAGCTGCCTCTATGCAGCTATTAACATGCTTGTACAGGGTTTCTGTGAACAGTTCTGCAAAGACAGAAGTGTTCTCAGGGTTTATAGGGGTTTGAAATTTTGCCAAGTTCTAACTTAATAGCAGGAGGTTAGCCTTAGAATAGTTCTTGAATATTGCCGGTTTAGCTGGGGTCCAGGTTTTATTTTTACTTCAAAGGAGACCATTTTGTGGTCTGACCTTACCAGGGAAGGCATTACAGTAGGGGGTGTGGGCACTCTCCCATATTAGTGAGGACCAGATCCAGTATGGTTGCACCCCTGGTTAGTGTATTGACTATCTGGTCCAGGGAGTTTGTGTTTACAAAATCCAGGAATCTCTGTGCATGTACGTTTGATGTTGTATAGGATTCCCAGTTAATAGTGTGCAATTAAAGTCATCCATAAATATGGTATTGGGTTGGATGGTCAGAGTTTCTAATAAGTTTAAATATATGGTATGGGTTTCCTGGGTCATAGAGGGGGGCCTATAGCTTGCAAGGAGTATTGGATTTTACCTATGGTGATTTGAACATGGAACAGCTCAAGTGTATTGTTCTGTTTGACAAGCCTTGAAGAATATTTATTTTTGATGTAAATAGAAACACTTCCACAGTTATTCCTTGCCTGTGAAGTAGTTGGTCTAAATATTCATAGGTAGGTGCTAGGCTATTGGCCCTAGGGCCTATATAAGCCTAGCCAAAAAGGTACCCTGGCTTTCACCACCCAAGAAAATTATTTTCTTGTGCCCCTGTCGAGCAGAGCCACAGAAGTAATCCCCGGGGTGAATTTCCTATTTCCCATCCAATCATCAAGATTTTTCTTGAAGAGTGCTAATGAGGAGCTCTGTTTGACATAGATAGGTAGTCTGTTCCAGAGTATGGGAAGTCTCTGGGACAGGAATCTATCCCTCCAGCATGTTTTGTTTATTGTGGTGATAATGTTTAGGTCCCTACAGCGTGTAGTTCGGAGGGATTGGGATTTCTTTAAGTGGAGCATGTCCAATGGAGTAAAGCTGGAGTTTTTTGAGATGGTATGCATAGGGTATCTGTTTGAAGCCAGTGATCCTCTTTGGGAGGTATTTCTGTGGCCTCTCCAGTTGTTGTGGATGTCTTGTGAGGTACATACCAAAAGGGGCACTGTACTCTATAATGCGTCTAATGAGTGATGAGTAGAGGGGAACAATGATCTCTTTTTTTTCTGGATGAGAAACCTTTTGTGATGAGGTGAGCCATGTAGAAGGATTTCCTGACCACTGTGGTGATGTGATTATCAAAGGAGAGACTACTGTCCACCTGTGTCCCATGGTCTCTTATCACACTTTCAGTGTTAAATAGACTACCACCTATGTGGTAGTTTATGGGTACAGAGTTTTTACCAAAGGGGATGACAATGTACTTTCTGGCATTGAGCTTCAGGCCATGGCTTTTACACCAGGCATCTGTCTCAGTGAGGCCCTTTTGTAGGATGCCCACATCATTAGAAGTTTCGATTATGGCTCCCAGCTTGCAGTCATCTGCAGATTTCGTTAGCCAAAGACTTTCTGTGTTAGTCTGTACTTCAGAGAAGTAGATACCAAACAGGAGAGGACCCAGGACTGAACCCTGTGGTACTCCACTTGCCACTGGTCTGAAGTTTGATTTGGAGTCTGCTACTTTCACAATGTGGGTTCTGTCCATGAGCCAGTTGGCAACCCATCTTGTGACACAGGGATTTATACCTAGTTTAGTGAGTTTATCTATAATTCCAGAGTGGGGAATGGTATCAAAAGCCTTGGCGAGATCAAGATAGGCTGTGTGAACCACCTTACCCTCATCTATGGTTTTGGTGACTGCTTCAAAGAAGCCTGTCAGGTTTAGGAGACATGATCTGCCTTTTACAAACCAGAACTGGGTGGGGTCCAGAGTTTGGAGATTACTAATGTCTTTGTTTATGAGTTCCATGATGATATGTTCCATGGCCTTGCAGACCAGCCTCATCAGGCTAATGGGGCAGTATTTCCCAGGGTCCGTCATGGATCCCCCTTTGTGGAGTGGGATAACCATCATGGTGCACCATTCTGTGGGCACAAAGCCTGAGGTGAGGCTATGATTGAACATGGTACTTAGGTGGGGTGCCAGTTCATTCTGTAGTTCATGTAGAATGCAGCCTAGGATATTGTCAGGTCCTATGGATGCTGTGTTCTTGGCTTTGGAGAGTGTGTTTTTTACCTGTGCAGCCGTGATTACAGGAACTTTGCATTCTTCCGGTATAGAGATGGGCCCTCTAGGGGGTGAGAGGTGGGTAAAGTTAGCACTGAACCTATCTGCCAGGATGTTGGCAGTATCAGTTGGTTCTGTATATTTAGTGCCATTGTGCTGTAACTCAGAGCAGATCTGAGTGTTGTCATTGAGATTCTTGACATAGCTATAGAATGCTTTGTGGCTGTCTTTAGAGTCAGTGGCAATTTTGTTTTCGCAATTAGCTTTGGAGGATTTTATGAGGGATCTCAGGTTCTTTCTGAGGCTGACCAGGGAAGTCCTCCAGTCATGGGATTTTACTCTTTTTTGCAACAGTTTCTTTCTTCTGTTGTAGAGTTTGTTTATGGCAGAGGACCACCAGATTGGCTTCCTTTTTTTGGAGGATAGCATCTTGGTTCTGTTAGGGATAGCATGATCCATGCACTCGTGTAAGTGCTTATAAAGTGCATTTGTGTAGGATTCAGCAGTCATACCTCATGTGTGGAAGACATTATAACCCTGTACTGTTTGTGTGCTGTCCGTGGCTTTAATCCATGTCTAAGAGACTGCACAGACATCAGCATTCTCTAGGGTAAAGAGAGCTTCCAGGGAGTGGAGTTTTTTTAGGCTGTTAGCATTAACCAGTAATACCTTAACATTTTCTTGGTTTTGATTTGCTGTGTCAGAATTACTTTCAGTTTGGCATTGCCTAAAAAAGGCACTATGGGGGAAGACAATGGGGGGAGAGGGGAAGACCATCCTTGACAAAGCATCGTGGTCTGTTGATCATCTCCTTTCATGCTGACAAATATTGCACCCCCTTAGAATGACATCAGAAACTAAGCTAATTATTAAAGTCAATCATCTTTTGTTCGTATTGTGGCATCATCTTTGGAGAAGGTAAAATGCTGCTCAATGCTAGGCTCATACCATCCTGAGACATATATTCTGAGAGCTCTATGATGTCTCTCTTCATATAGTCTAGGGAGGTACATCTCTGGTCATTTACTCCCACATGGACTATGACTGAGTCATATTGGTAATTGTGATCCAGTGACCTGTGTACATGTGTAATGTGGCAGATCCTTGCCCCTGATAAGCAACTGACCGTAACTTTTTCCTTACTGAGCCTGGTGAGAGGGACATCAGTGCATCTCACATTGGAGTCTCCAATAACTAGAATGTTGGATTGTGTGGTGACTTGCCTTATGGCTTAGAGGTAGAGGCTCCATGAAATGTAGCTCTATGTGTTGATGTGGGTGTTGTTTTGAAAGAGTGCATTTGGGGCTACTGAGGGTATGCCTTATGTGTATTTTGTCTAGGAGGTCTGTGTGGTTTAGGAAGGTTACATGTAAGTGCCTCAATATATGTGGGTCTATAAGTCTGCTTTGAATTGTGCGTGATGGGTGCAGCATGTGTAATACTGACAACATTATTGCCATTAGGAGTACTTTTATGTGAGAGCTTTGCCTCCAGTGACATTGTGTAAATACATCTCTCACATACCGTATCAGTTTGTTTGAGAATTAACTGGTTGTCAGTAAACATGAGGCAATTTCTATATTGCCTCAGGATGCCCATATCCACCAAGTTGGTAACAGAGACAGTAGGAAAGTTCATATTCATGGCAACGGACCCTTTTTTATTGATTAGACTGTTGGAGTGAGAATACCAGTCACTGTCAGGAGTATCTGGTTTACAACTATGTGGACAGTGCTTGTTGCTGCAAACTAGTTGTCCTGTGTGCAACTAGATTTTGGAAAAATTTCACTCATGGTGTCTGAGTCTGTACAGAGCACTGCCAAATACTTGAGGGGAATTTAATACATAGACCCGGAACATTTAAGGATGAAGCATTTAGGCAGATATTCTGAAGTTAGAAACAAATCAAGCAGTATTTATTGAAAACAAAGAATTAGCTTATCAAGAATGATGAAAAGAGGGGAGTCACATGAATGGCTACTGCCTGACTACTACTAATGCTGGTCTCACCACAGCTTCACTCTGTTGGGATACAATGCTCCTTTGCTTCTTCTTTCACCAGAAGCAAAATGCTAGCACCAATCCCAAGAAGAAAAGCAGGTCACAGCCTGTTTGGTGATCCACAGTCTTGTCCCAAATGATGCAAGGCTTATAGCCTTTTTCTGGTAGATGCCTTGAATAGCAACCAGACCAATCAGGTACGTTAAGCAGAGACACTCACTCCCCAACCAGAAAGAGTCAGGAATCAATGCATTCTGCTCTTACTCTTACCAGTATCAGAATATAAGCACAGATTCCAAGCTGTCACCTATAAAGCAGTTATTAGAGTTTCTGGTAATCAGCAGTCTCCAGGAAATAATGTCACTGTACTCCTTCTCTCACCAGGAGAAAACAGAAGCACTAATCCCAAGATGACTACTGAGAGGCAGAATGTGAGCTCTCCAATAACTGTTGGTCTTGCAATAGATGCTTAAAGGTAAGATGAAAAAAATAGTTTATCCTAAACACTGCAGTGTGCACTAAGCAGTTAGACATGAAAGTGGGTAACTTAAGTTTTACCTGTCTAAAAAAGTTAAGTTTTATGGAGAGCAGAGAGCCACTATTTTTAAAAGAGCAAGATAGAGTGAAAGGGGTGGGCACTTTTGTATTCTGGTACTATGGAGTACAGTAGGATGGCCAATAAATTGAAATAGTTGAAGGGGAGTGATTTCACAAAATGATAATTTTGTGCTTACTCACATCAGCCAGTAAAAGCAGAGAGGAAACAAGATGTATGGTCAAATTAACATAAGAGGCAGGCAACTAAAAAGACAGTGGTGTTTAACAAAACAACAGTAACAGGTTGGGAGGGTGAGAAAAAATTCCTGTCTGACTCACAAGAGACAGAACTGTGGTCTATTTTCAAGTTTTAATATGCAATTAAAAGCAAAATACAAGTAAAATACAGTGTAAAGAAAACAAATCACAGTATACAAAATAGAAAAAGGCAATAAAGTAATACAAAATATAAGAAATAAAAAGCAAACTAAACTTTCCCTCACAGCAAACTGTAGCAGAGTCTGGGTGAGCCTTTCTAGTAAAGCTCTGAAATGTTTTATTTTACCTTTAAATAGAAGGTTTAGTTCCTAGCTCCACTCCCTCAGTTCACAGATGATTAACCTTAACTGACCTGTTCTAACTTATGTGTGAGTCCTTAACTGACCTATTGTAATTTCTGTCTGACTCACAAGAGACAGAGCTGTGGCCTCTTTTCAAGTTTTAATATGCAGTTAAAAGCAGAATACAAATAAACCACAATGTAAAGAAAACAAATCACAGTATAAAAATAGAAAAAGGCAATAAAGTAATACAAAATGCAAGAAATAAAAAGCAAACTAACCCTTCCTTCACAGCAAGCTGTGGCAGAATCTGGGTGGACCTTTCCAGTAAAGCTCTGAAATGTTTTATTTTACCCCTTAAATAGAAGGTTTAATTCCTTGCTCGGCCTTCTCAGTTCACAGATGATTAATCTTAACTGACCTGTTCTAACATATGTGTGACTCCTTAATTGACTTGTTCTAATTTCTGTCAGACTCACAAGAGACATTGGTGTGGTCTCTTTTCAAGTTTTAATATGCAGTTAAAAGCAAAATACAAGTAAAAAACACAGTATAAAGAAAACAAATCACAGTATGCAAAATAGCAAAAGGCAATAAAGTAATACAAAATACAATAAATAAAAAGCAAACTAACCTTTCCCTCACAGCAAACTGTGGCAGAGTCTGTTTGAGCCTTTCCAGTAAACAAAATTATATAATACTCCACTCAGGCATTGTAAACAAATTCATGGAATTAGGCATAAACCCATGTGTAACCTACTGGATAGCCAGCTAGCTCACAGACATGTCCCAGGAAGATAGGATTGGAGAGACCACCTCAACAAATAGGTGTGTCACTAGTGGAGTCCCCAGGGCTGTGTGCTGGGTCTTCTCCTCTTTGGCATCTATTTTTCAGAAGTCAAGGCCAATGTCAAGGAGCTCTGGCTTTTCAGGTTTGCAGATGATTGCAAGCTAGGAGCAATCATAGAACCCTTCCAAGATGCTAACATCTTACAGGAAGGTCTAACACAAACAAATGACCTGTGCCAAACCCAGAGCTTAAAACTTAGTGCCATGAAATACATAATAGTACCTTTTGGGAAGTTGGCCACCCAGGGAAACTACCTCATTGATAAAACACCCCTAAAAGTAGATTCAGTAGTCAGAAATTTGGGGTCTTATGTTGATAACTTGGCTTTCAACCAAAATGTACATATATGTAGTAAGAAAATCATTCTATGTTACTCATCTTTTATATGAAGGCATAGCGTCTAGGTTCAAGGAAGTCATAATGCCCCTGTACTCAGCCCTCATCAGACCCATCACAGAGTATAATGACCCCTTCAATATGTACCAGACCAGCCACATGCAACAACTGGAATGTTCGGTTCCTCACAAAAAGAATGCCATGCTTAAACACAATGTCCTATGCAGATTGCCTCAAAGCCCTATCTCTATACTTTGTTTCCTACAGACTACTGAGAGGCAATTTATGCCTAGCATGCAAAACATCTTTGGATCTTTTGCATGTCTATGAAATGAACAGCACGAGAACTACTAGATCTAAGGATTTAAACTTTGCTTGAGACTTAAATAAGACATGCTGGAGGGACAGTTATGTATCTCAAAGACTCCCCATTCTCTGGAATAAATTTTCTATCCATGTGAAGCAGCTCTGTTCCCTTACCCTATTCAAGTGCAACCTAGTCCAGTGGATGGGAAATTGGAAATTCATCCCTGGTCTGATGCTTATTTCTCTGATGGACAGAGGCAGCCAGTAAATCATGCCCTAACTAACCTTCTTTCATCCATCCATCCATCCATCCATCCATCCATCCATCCATCCATCCATCCAACACTTTTTCCCCATTTTTGCACATGGGGATGGGTGTCACTTCAACAGTTACAATCATCTAGAGCCAAGGTTTATAAAGGCTTCAGTTGTCATTAGCCTAGTATACACCTATGAGCCAATGAACATAAGGGGTGATTAGTCACTACTACTTATCTCACTATAAAGATATAGAAATACCTATGTTTAGAAACATTAAAATAATCTGTACTTACCAACAAGGTGACCATGAAGAATCCTACCACACAGGGAGTGATGGTATAGTGAACCTGTGTGCCATATATGGGAATCATTGGCACTACCAGGATGGTGGTCAGATACATGATTGGTGATGCACCTCCATACTTCACACAATTCCTGGCCATTGATGGAATAGTAAATGCTCCTGTTACGGTTCCTCTCACTGTGTGTTTAGGATGGAGACCTTACAGCTACATGGGTATGATCTATTGAACTGCAGGAAAGCATGCCATTCTGTAGAGGGTACACATGGTACTAGCTCAGTCTATTGGTGACTCTAGGAAAAAAGATATGCTCATCCACATGAGCCAAGAGTATATTGAGAAACTGCTGCAGTATTCTTAAGGCAGAAGCCTGTAAGATATCCAGTGTGTGCCAAGCCTATCTTCTGAAAGTCATTGTGGCTAGTATAATGAGGATTATACATACTTTGGTATCCGTGGTGATAGGAAGGCTATAGATTCCCTTAGTTCCAGCTTGTTGGCCATACAAGTTCATCATAGTCTTTATGATCTCTCTGTCCATTCTGAATCTAGCCAATAATTCCTGCTCTACAAAATTCAGATTTGCCATTTCCCTGCCTATATCTCATAAGTCAACAAGATCCAGTCAATGTATCAGCTTTTAGTATGATAGAGACATGCATGGAACAACAATGGTTGTTGCAAAGCTGATCATCTTCACTGAAAAGTGCATGCTAAAAAAATATGACTGAATCACAAAAAGCAGGAAGAAATCCTCAAATTATACAGTTAAGCCACAGCTTTTGCTCACATTTCTCATTCACATCTCATTAGTCCCTCACTTCTAACTGTTATAGTTAAATGCAGTTGATGTCTCTGAATCAGGGACAGTGGTCCAGTGGTCCAAGGTTTGATTCCCTCAGCCTCCATTGCTTAACTGTGTAACTCTGATCAAGTCACTTAACCAGACAGTGCTCCCAGACTGAGTCTGAAAAAGGAGATCAGTGCTCTACCTGGAAAACAAATACAAATAAAATCACAGCTCACCTGCATGTGAGTGTAGCCAACATATATACCCGCTGCACACTTGTATAATGACTGTGAATACAATCCTAAGGGAACTAACGTTAAAAGAGGGATGGCATATATCATTGGGAACTCAGGAAATGAAACTGACAGCAGTAATGTAATGAAGTACAAAGGTTGGAATAATTGGGATAGTTGCCTAGGAGAGGATACTGCTGTGTTGATGATGATAGCATTTAGAGTCGCCATCTTCTGAGGACAGTTCTATGGTGCAGGAACCCTACTTTATGTTTGCAGCTTATACAGAGTTCAGAGAGAAGATTCCCAGGGTATCATATGTGGTAGATTACATATAAGATACACAGAAAGCATAAAGGGACCTAAATAAGCTCTTCAAATGTCAATGGGAACACAGTTTGAAATCTGAAGTGTGACTAAGTGCACTGAAGAATAGAAAAATGTCAGCACATGGTGACACATGGAAACAGGTTAAAGAAGAAGAAGAATCAAAGGGCCTCTGAATAAATGCAGGAAGTACATGGAGAGTAACATGTTGTTGTGGGGGAAGGGATGCTAGGCCAATGCACAAGATAAATGTAAAGCCCATTGTTAATGGGATTAATGGAATGTGGACAAAGAGGGACAAGTAACAACAGGACATATGAGTGTGGTGTTAACAAGAAATTATGGCAAGACTTAAAGGAAGAGGACTGGATGTGGAGTTTTTTTTTTTTTTTTTTTTTGAGGCTTTTGAGGCAGACGTTTATACAGGAGAAAGCGGGAACATGGTAGACAACTGATAGTGGGCAACAATGAAAAATTATGTTAATACTGAAAATGAAAAGGAGTACCCAGTAATGCAGTGGCTAGCATTACGGACTCACAGTGCTTACTTCTGCAGTTTGATTCTTGGCATTTGCACATACATTCTGTGAGTGCATGGGTTTACCACGGGTGCCGTACTTTTTGCCCAAATTTTAAAGATGTGCCCTGGATGATGCTGTGTGTGTGTGTGTGTGTGTGTGTGTGTGTGTGTGTGTGTGTGTGTACAAGCTCTTGAATGTACTAGCACCCTTGCTCACACTAACTACTGTGATAGACTCCAACTTTGCTACATCTGTAAACTAGATTAAGCAGGTAAATAAAGAATGAATGAATGAGAGTACGAAACATATAACTATTAGAAGAAGCATGACGGTCAACTAGATGATGGGAAGGAAAAAACAAAATGATATAGTTGGTACTGATCACAGTCTGCTGTCAAAGGATGCATGAACAGAGCATCCATTTGTGAGTATTGTGCATGCCAGCCTAATACTTACCTGGTAATGGAGAAAGCAGCACATTATAGTGTAGGCAGATACAGATGACATAAAGTGGGGTATGGGTGAAGTGACGCATAAAATGTTTTCCAGAAGAAGATAAATACTGATTATTTCTGCATTGCTCTCACTAAATAATTCTATACTTTTCACTGAAAATGTTACAGCACATTAGAAAGTGATGGCCATTATATAGAGCATTCAGAAACTCAGCCAGTGACTGGTAATGTTACTGGACAGCAGACAGTCAGTGTATGATCATAGAGGTGATGATACTATGAGGGGAAAAAGAACTGGGTGCTCAAAGCAGACTTGACCATAAGGAATTTGATAAGTTTGATCAGATAGTTCGTAGAAATTAATTTCAGTACAGGAAGTGCCAAAGAACGGTAAACAATGGCACTCATTAATCAAAGGCAATGACAGGAGAAAGAAGAAGACAGAGCAGGGAAAGGGGGCAGTCAGGCATGTAGAGAGATTGGAGGCTGACATAGTGTGGACAGGCTTCTTTGAACGTAGTGATGCCAGAAGCAAGCTATGGAGTGTTATATGTTGATGGTTTAGACAGATAGGTAGTGAAGCTTTCAGAATACTTTCAAGAATCCATTGTCGGGTTTGGGGCATTATGATACTATGTGTAGAGTTTTCATCATAGTGACAAAGAAAAGAATGAAGGGGAGTGTTAATTATTTATATAAGGGGAAGACTTTTACATATTAAAGGGCAGTAAAGAATTAACATTTTACTGGCATAGCACTGTTTCTTGTAAAGAATGAAACTGAGGCTAGCATTGGTGAATAGCTTACACAGGATAAAAATGGAAACAGCACAGATAGTTACGAGACAGATGAATGAAAACAATGCAGTGCAATTTGAAGATAGTCTCTGCTAGAGACAAGTTATACTATAGAATCTTCCATTGTTCTCAAGGAACAGATCTTTCTAAATAGCTTAAAAAATACCTGATTAATTCTGAGTATAATACACTCATGTTAGTAACTAAGCATTTTGAAGTGTTTAGAAATGAGTTAAAATATCTGGAGAAAGGAATTTGACTGACATCATGAAACAATTACTTATTTCAGTTAAGTGGCAGTTAAGTGCAGATAAACTACAATTTAAGGCAAAGCTAATCGAGATGAGGACATGTTAGAATGTAATGTACTTTAACAATACTGTCATTAGCACTGTGCCTTCTGGTGTAAAAACAAAGTGTCCTCACACTTATTGGGTTCAAAGCCAAGGCTGTTACTATGACTTTAATGCTAACAACATGGTATAGATTGGGAAAACCCAAAACAGATCTTTGCTTTCTTTGTCTTTAAAGTCAAACATAAAGGTATGTTTGGTGTTGCTTAAGTAACAGAATAACCAGAAGAAACTTATTCAGCATAAATAAATCAAAATCAAGGCATAGGCACATTGTAGTCTCTTTTAGCTTCACTGATGTGGGCGGTCAGATATAATTTTGTGACAAACATGTCACAATTCTAAGCCCTCTGGTTCATAGTGTTGTATTAAGTGTATTCCCAAACTTATGGGTACTGTCAACTCTTTCACAGTTAATATTCCTATCCAGCTGAAGCAGCTCACATTGAAAGACTCATGATCTGCAGTTAAATGCAAGTTTACAGCCATACCTTGAATGCTATTTGCAATAATTTGTATACATTTATGACCAGACCAGAATGAGTTTCAAACCCTGGGTCCAAGATATTCTCCATATAGTACTAGTCCATTCAGTCTTCCATCTCTGATGTTGTAAATGCTCCCCTTCAACACAGGCTTATGGTGCCACTGATCATGAAGTTCTGGCAAGTGGCCTGGGAGAGCACATATCCTGTCTTGTTCTCAACCATGATGCTGCACAGTGGTATGGAAGGGATGTAGTCTGAGGAGACAGCATGTGACTCAAAAAACTAAAATAACCAGGACCAAAAACAGCTTCAGGTTCAAGTAAAAACAAATAATTTAATGTAGGTAAGTGCTTTCATGCCTTACAGGCACTTCATCAGACAAATAACAAACATTTAAAACTCCATTTATATGTCATATTGAATCAATTATACAATCAGTTAATGACATAACTTCCTTTCCTTCAAAATTGGTTTTAAAGGTACATAGCCATTCAATCCTGGAGGTTTATGTGCCTGCAACATTAAAATCCATTTAGTTTCACATTTCTCTATAACATTATGTATATCCCCCTTGCTTATTATGACGTTTTGTAGAACTAAAAACACAAAAGAATGTTCCTTGTGTATTTGAATGTGCCTATAAAGTGGGCTACTAATGTCTTTATTTCTAATATATCCCATATGTTCCAGCACTCTCTTTTAAAGTCCTACTAGTCTTACCCACATAAAAACTACTACATAAAACACAGTGGGCAAGATAGACTAGGTGCCTACTACGGCAATCTGAGTAAGACTTCAGGGAAAATATGTATTCTGAAGAAGGATGTTTAAATACCTTAACATTAGAAATATGGGGACAGGGTTTACATCTCTTGCATGGAAAAGTACCATATTTAGAGAACTGGGGTCTTCTATCCATATTCTTATCATTATAACACAGCTGTCGCTTAAGTGATTGGGCATTCTTAAAACTAAAGTTTGGTATGTCACCCACCACCTCATGCAGCTTATCATCAGAGATGAGGACAGACCAATTCTCTCTCACTACATTACATATCTTCCCCACATCACTTGTAAAAGTTATAGTGGGCCTAACTTGTCCATTATATATCTTGTTTTTTTTTCTTTTATAATTATTTTTAGAGAAAAAAGGTTTTACTGTTTCATCTTTAGTAACTTGTTTTAAATCCCTATCATCATATCCTCTAGTCCTTAATTCTTCTTTGAAAGTTTCTAATGCTCCATTCAACTGTACTTCCTGCGTATGTAATCTAAAGATCCTGAGTGTTTGACTTCTGGTTATACTAGCAAACACAAACCTTGGATGCATACTATTTCGATACAATAGTGTATTTCTTCTACATGGTTTCCTGTACATTGATGTATCCAACATACCTGTCTCACCTTTAACTAAATGCACATCTAAGAAATCTATATGCTGGGCATGGACATTCTTTGTAAACCTTAAAAAAAATAGTAGTTGATTCTAAATACATGATAAAACACTCCAAGTCTAACAGAGTGCTCTCCCATAACAAAAAAATATCGTCCACAAAATGTCTAAAAAACGTTAATTGTGTAGAAAAAGCATGTGGTATATGGACATAATCCTCTTCCCATTTAGCCTTCACTAAGTTGGCGTAGCTATTGGCACAAGCTTTGCCCATAGCTACACCAACCTTCTGTAAATATACCTGTTCAGCAAACATGAAAACGTTGTTTTCTAAAATGAAATCTAAAAGAGCACATATCAAAAAAATTACATCATTATTATATGTGCTATGCTTATGTAAAAATGCTCTAATCCCCTCTACACCCTCTAAATTGGGTATCACAGTAAAAAGTGTGTTAACATCCAGTGTAACCAGCAAACAACTTGATATGTCATGCATTGTTATATTCATACAAATGTTTGAGAAAATGTTGTGTATCCCTTAAAACAGTATCTACGCTGTTAACAACTTATCTCAGATGGTGTTCTATAAAAATGGATAGTGGCTCTGTGAGCCACCCATGCCTGAAACGATAGGTCGCAAAGGTGGATCTGTAGGATCCTTGTGTATTTTGGGCACACCATATATCATGGGTATCAATGGATATTCAGCACTAAAGTATTCATAACTTTCCTCATCCAGCAACCTATTCATCAAAAGATCATATAGTTCATTCTTAACAAAATTTACCGTTCGATCCATAAAAATCTGCTTTCATTTTAGTATAAACCAGGTCATCAGATAGCATAAGAAACATTTTGCATCATATTTAGTTTTATCAAAAATTACAATCCTGCCCTTTTGTCAGCTGGGCGTATCTGTATATTCAGATTGTCTTTTAAAGTCTTTAATGCTTCCTGTTGTGCTACAGTCAAATTCACAAAGTTATTCCCAGAGTTTTCTTGCTTAATAACAAACAAGTCTCGCTCGCATTTGTTCAAAAATAATTCCACAGATGGCGAAAATTGTGGACAAAAAACGCTAGGTTTCTTATAAATATGTACATTTTTATCACCATGGTCTTTATATATTTCTTTAAGCATGATATTCCTAGCAAATAACCTAAGCAAGCTTCTAGGTGTAAGCATTGCCAATGATATCGCTTCAAACTATACAGTTTGTTCTCAATGTCTCTTACACCTAGAAGCTTGCTTACACTTTAAAATAATTCCAAGAGGCTTACAGGTTTTAAAAATGCCCACATATGGATCCAGTTTTCTGGAGTTACTCTGGAAATGGCAAGAGCTAAATATGGAACTAAGCTTCAGTTATATGAGACTGTTTATTACCTTCTTCAAACCAGAAGAAGATAAATTATCTAAAGAAATAGACAAATTAATAAAGGAAGTTAACAATAGACCTGGGGCTGACACTTATAGGGTCAAATTAGAGGATGTCCTTATGAACATGTCAGCATATGAGAGTAAATTAAAGAATGTGAAAAGCAAGAAACTGAATCGTGAATATAATGATTTTATTAAAGGACATATTTTTGTTTGGCCCCGTAATCCTAATGAGGGAAGAAAAACTAGGAACATTGGAGATGCACGAGTACCTTTTAACCAGTGGGAGCACACTGAGGTTCCATCTACCAATGAGCAAGAGGGAGCACAGAGTGATGTGAGGCCATCAGCGTCCTCAGATTTTGAGACAGCTTCCAGATCTAATGAAAGCAAGAGGCTAGGAGTGAGGAAGAAGACGCCATTACCATCTACACAGAGCGCCAACCCTTTTCCGACGCTACCTGTTTCAATAAAAGAGATAGATATGAGGAACGACAAAATGAAAATGAAGCAGTTGTTCGAAATGGGGTCAGCGAAGAAATTGGTGCCGAGACCCACGAGGACACTCACCTAGTTTTCAATTTGTCCTCTTACCAGCTTACGCCACTACAGGTCAGTGTATTGAATCTTGGGCTGTCCTTTATACCAGCAAAAAGGGCAGATTACACAGAAATTATGTTACAACTCAGGTTATTTGCTAGGAATGTCATACTTAGACAAATATATAAAGACCATGGTGATAAAAATGTACATATTTATAAGAAACCTAGTGTTTTTTGTTCACAATTTTCTCCATCTGTGGAATTATTTTTGAACAAATGCGAGTGAGATTTGTTTGTTATTAAGCAAGAAAACTCTGGGAATAACTATGTGAATTTGACTGTAGCACAACAGGAAGAACTAAAGACTTTAAAAGACAATCCGAATATACAGATATGACTAGCTGACAAAGGAGGTGGGATTGTCATTTTTGATAAAACTAAATACGATGAAAAAATGCTTCTTATGCTATCTGATGACCTGGTTTATATTAAAATGAAAGCAGGTTTTATGGATAGAATGGTAAATTTTGTTAAGAATGAACTATATGATCTCTTGATGAATAGGTTGCTGGATGAGGAAATGTATGAATACTTTAGTGTTGAATATCCATTGATACCCATGATATATGGTGTGCCCAAAATACACAAGGATGCTACAGATCCACCTTTGGTGACCTATAGTTTCAGGCAGTGGGTGGCTCACAGGGCCACTATCCATTTTTGTAGAATGCCATCTGAGATCAGTTAACACAGTAGATACTGTTTTAAGGGATACACAACATTTTCTCAAACATTTATATGAATATAACAATGCATGACATATCAAGTTGTTTGCTGGTTACACTGGATGTTAACACACTTTTTACTGTGATACCCAATTTAGAGGGAGTAGAGGGGATTAGAGCATTTTTACATAAGCATAGCACATATAGTAATGATGTAATTTTTTTGATATGTGCTGTTTAAGATTTGATTTTAGAAAACAATGTTTTCATGTTTGCTGAACAGGTATATTTACAGAAGGTTGGCATAGCTATGGGCACAGCTTGTGCTAATAGCTATGCCAACTTAGTGATGACTAAATGGGAAGAGGATTATGTCCATATACCACATGCTTTTTCTACATGATTAAAGTTTTTTAGATGTTTTGTGGATGATATTTTTTTTTGTTATGGGACGGCACTCTGTTAGACTTGGAGTGTTGTATTTAGAATCAACTACTAATTTTTTAAGGTTTACGAAGAATGTCCATGCCCAGCATATAGATTTCTTAGATGTGCATTTAGTTAAAGGTGAGAGAGGTATGTTGGATATATCAATGCACAGGAAACCATGTAGAAGAAATACACTATTGCATCAAAATAGTATGCATCCAGGGTTTGTGTTTGCTAGTATAACCAGAAGTCAAACACTCATGATCTCTAGATTACATATGCAGGAAG
>NC_056725.1:489689648-489717148 GCF_019279795.1 Protopterus annectens | reverse complement strand
TCCAAAAAAAGGAAGCCAATCTGGTGGTCCCCTGCCATAAACAAACTGTACAACAGAAGGAAGAAACTGTTGCAAAAGAGAGTAAAATCCCATGAGTGGAGGAGCTCCCTGGTCAGCCTCAATAAGAAGCTGTGATCCCTGATAAAATCCTCCAAAGCTAGTTACAAAAACAAAATCACCACTGAATCTAAAGACAACCACAAAAAATTCTATAGCTATGTCAAGTATTTCAATGGCAACACTCAGATCTGCTCTGAGTTACAG
This sequence comes from Protopterus annectens, assembly GCF_019279795.1. NCBI lineage: Eukaryota > Metazoa > Chordata > Ceratodontiformes > Protopteridae > Protopterus > Protopterus annectens. The sequence continues at coordinate 489,716,884 of NC_056725.1, read as the reverse complement.
CACAATGGCACTAAATATACAGACCCAACTGATATTGCCAACATCCTGGCAGATAGGTTCAGTGCTAACTTTACCCCGTCTAACCCCTTAAAGGGCCCATCTCTATACTGGAAGAATGCAATGTTCCTGTAATCACGGCTGCACAGGTAAAAACCACACTCTCCAAAGCCAAGAACACAGCATCCATGGGACCAGACAACATCCCAGGCTGTGTTCTACACGAACTACAGAACAAACTGGCACCTCACCTAAGTACCATTTTCAATCATAGCCTCACCTCAGGCTTTGAACCCGCTGAATGGCACGTAGCGACTGTTATCCCACTCCACAAGGGGGGAGCCACCACAGACCCCAGGAACTACCGCCCCATTAGCCTGACAAGCCTGGTCTGCAAGGCCATGGAACATATCATCATGGAACTTATAAAAAAGACATTGGTAATCTCCAAACTCTGGACCCCACCCAGTTCAGGTTTGTAAAAGGCAGATCATGTCTCCTAAACCTGATAGACTTCTTTGAAGCAGTCACCAAAGCCGTAGACGAGGGTAAGGTGGTTCACACAGCCTATCTAGAACTTGCCAAGGCATTCTACACCATCCCCCCACTCTGGAATTATAGATAAACTAAACTAGGTATAAATCCCTATGTCACAAGATGGGTTGCCAACTGGCTCACTGACAGAACCCACACTGTGAAAGTAGCAGACTCCAAATCCGACTTCAGACCAGTGACAAGCAGAGTACCACAGGGTTCAGTCCTGGGTCCTCTCCTGTTTGGTATCTACTTCTCAGAAGTACAGGCTAACACAGAAGGTCTTTGGCTAATGAAGTTTGCAGATGACTGCAAACTAGGAGCCATAATCGAAACTCCTAACGATGTGGACATCCTACAAAAGGGCCTCACTGAGACAGATGCCTGGTGTCAAAGCCATGGCCTCAAGCTCAGTGCCAAAAAGTACATTGTCATCCCCTTTGGTAAAAACTCTGTACCCATGAACTACAACATAGGCAGTAGTATACTTAATACCAAAAGTGTGATAAGAGACCTTGGGACACAGGTGGACAGTAGTCTCTCCTTTGATAATCACATTGCCACAGTAGTCAGGAAATCCTTCTACATGGCACACCTCATCACAAAAGGTTTCTCATCCAGAAAAAAAGTGGTCATTTTTCCCCTTTACTCATCACTCATTAGACCCATTATAGAGCACAATGCCCCACACCTCACAGCAAGAGGTTCTCCAGTTCGATCCTCAGCTGGGCTACCTTCTGTGTGGAGTCTGCATGTCCTCCTTGTGGTCGCGTGGGTTTCCTCCAGGTACTCCGGTTAGCTCGCACATCCCAAAGACATGCTGTAGGTGGATTGGACACTCTAAATTGGCCCTAGGTGTGAGTGCGTGCATGTGTGTGCCTTTTGTGGAAGGTTGGGCGCCAGGCTGGCAACTCGACACCGTAAAACTCCACTGCCAATCATGAGCGGACAGGTGATCTACTGTGGCAACTACTAACCGGGAAAAGCCGAAAGAAGAAGAAGATAGAGTACAATGCTCATTTTGGTATGTACCTCACAAGACATCTATAACAACTGGAAAGGCTGCAGAAATACCTCACAAAGAGGATTACCAGCCTCAAACGATGCCCTACGCAGACCATCTCAAAAAACTCCAGCTTTACTCCATCGCATATCGCCTACTCAGAGGTGATCTCTGCCTAACATACAAAGCTATGTCAAATCCAGAGCAGTTGAACATGCTTCACTTAAAGAAATCCCAATCCCTCCGAGCTACACACTCTAGGGACCTAAACCTTGTTACCACAATAAACAGAACATGCCGGAGGTATAGATTCCTGTCCCAGAGACTTCCCATACTCTGGAACAAACTACCTATCTATATCAAACAAAGCTCCTCATTAGCACTCTTCAAGAGAAATCTTGATGATTGGATGGGAAATAGGAACTTCACCCCGGGGATCACTTCTGTGGCTCTGCTCGACAGTGGCACAGGAAAATAATTTTCTTGGGTGGCAAAAGCCAGGGTACCTTTTTGGCTGGGTTTGTATAGGCCCTAGGGCTGATAGCCTAGTACCTACCTATGAACCTATGAACCTATATTTTCCCTCTGGGTTGAGGCTCATTTTCATTTAGGAGTGAGCTTGCAATCTTGTTAAGTGATTTTTCTCAGATTCACACAGTAAATAAATAAAGGGTGGTTGAATCGAACCCTGCACTGCATGAAGCAGTTTACTAGCAGCCATAGACCTAACTGTATGCTAAGTGTCAGAGCAGTTACTAACTAATTCTGATTAGGTAAATAAGGGGATGCAAGTCAGACATGAACTTTCTATAGTAACCAGTGAAGGGGCATTGCCACTTCTGTCTCTTTTACACTGGCAATTAGAGGCTTCAGCATTCAGCATGTAGTGCACAGGTCAAAATGGTTGGTCTTTTTTAAGCCAGTTAGGATTTTGGTAGTTCTTGCACTGAGTTACATGCTTTGAATAGGGTCTGACACTGGAAGTACCTCTGTGATTTGGGATTCTGTGTCCGAATCGTTAATGAACATGACATTCATGTTTGCTGCTACATAATGGGTATGGGTTTCAGAACCCTGTTACACATCATTTATTAGGTGACTACGGTTCCAAGTAGATCAGATGGTGGTGTACTTGATACAGCAAACCACTGAGGCTGCCCATTTTGTTTTTTTTCTTGCCGGTTTATTAAGGTGATTTTCCAATGCTTGCTTTTCAGATGCAAAGCTCTGAGCTTGTGAACTGTACTCAGTCTTTTTCTACCAACTTGTCTACCTGAGGCATTGGGTATGAGTCAACTTTAGATAAGTCAAGTTCAATTTCATATTTTGTATGGTCTGAGTAATCAAGTAGAGTGACAATTAAAATGCATAACATAAAAGAAAATAAATAAGGACTACAGACAGAAAATAAACACTAAAACAGCACTGCTAAGAAAATATGCACATTGGTTCTACAAGTTAGTATCAAACGTGAAAGAAAATAAATGGCTTTTGCAATATCTTAAGAGCGTAGAGAGATACCTCATTATTTTAATAAATCCACTGTAGAACCTTAAAATTCCAGTAAGGTTTGGCATCAACAAATGATTCTCTTCTCTGAGGAATTTCTCAGCAGCCTATATAGTTAACATCGGCAAAGTTTAGATCGTATATAAGTCTCCTCTTACGTTCTTGCATTCACAAGTATTAAGCTTGGCCTTTTGTTTAGTTTCTTATTAATATATTTCTGCATAGCTTGTGTTCTCCCTGTTATTCCTGAAAAAACCCTTCACTTTGTGACCATGATACATTCTAGATCACTTTAGAGCAAAACAAAAGACTGAGACTGCAGTGTACTATATATAGGATGTTTCTCACTCTTCTTCAGTGCTGTGTTAAAATAGAATTGCTATATATAAGTTTTGGGGGTGAGAGGGACTTACCCCAATAAAGGAAATTTCTCCTGCAAAAAAACCCCACTAATTTTGAGATTTAGCATTATGTAACATAGGAACAATAGTGGGCAAGCAATTACAGGGACTATTAGATGCCTAGCCATATATACCTTTAAGTAGGCACACATGAAAAATGTTGCCTCCCTTTATGAAAATGTAATAGTGATCACTTCCCAAATCAAGCAAGACTGTACATGATAATCCTTGTGTAAACTTTTGTTTACTCTCCAGTCATCAAGATCATCCTTAAAGACAAAGCAGTACTTTGTTTGACCTGTAGTGTTAACTTATATTAGGGTCTATATTAGATCACCGAATGCTTAAAAAAGTGAACGGTGATTGATCAAACTTATGTAAGCAAAAGCTTACAATCTCGAACTGTCAGAACAGTGATTTTTTTCCTAGGGAAAAAAAATCTCTGTTCCAAAACACAGAAATTCACACACGTACACCTAAAATCTGACACCTAGCCCTACACTAAACTATGCACACACCACTAACTATCCACTTACCTTAACCCAAACCCTAACCCTAAGGTCCGTCACTATCACACACTCACCTCACCCGCTCCCTAACCCTAACTCACCTAACCCGCCCTAACCCTCACGTCCACACAATTGCACACATACCTAACCCGCGCCCTAACCCGCCCTAACACTCACATCCACACAATCACACACTTACCTGAACCCAACCTGTAACTTTCCACCACAGCACTGAAAATACCAAAGCAACAGAAACGGACAACCAAATTCTTTCCTTAGGAAAAAATTTGGGTTTTTGTTACTTCTATATTTTAAGCTTTTGCTTACATAAGTTTGATCAATCACCGTTCGCTTTTTAAGCGTTCGGTGATCTAATATAGACCGTTATATTATAGGCTGGGGATAGAGTTAGGAATCTATTCCTCCAGTGAGTCTTTTTTACTTTTTGTCATATATTTAGGTCCCTAGTACAGGTGTTTGTAGAGTCGCTAGTTCTGTAAAGAAACAGGAGGCCAAAAAGGCCACTTTGAAACAGCCAGTAGGCTAGTAAATATATGGGCAGTTATGCTAATCTATCAGGATAGTTAAATGATTGAAGGAATTTTCATTTTATTGATTAAAAATTGTTGGAGCCTTTCCAGTGGAGCAATATGCTTGGATTTGTACTTACGAAAGGGGCATTGTATTCTGAGATGGGCTTAATAAGGGAAGCATACACAGGTAAGATTACTTCTTTGGAGCTTAAAGATATTTCCCTCAAAATTAGCTGAATCCAGACAGAAGGATTTCCTGGCTATAACTGAACATAATGATTAAATGAGGGGGAGAGAGAGAGAGAGAGAGAGAGAGAGAATTGCTGACATAAGTACCTAGGTGTCCTATGACCATGTCTGTCTGTCTGAAGAGGAGTGCTGTTTATAACTTATGAGGTAGGAACAGCTTTATTCCTGAAAGCTATGTCGCACTTTTTTGTTTTAACTTGACCCCATTTTCCATACAAGTATGTGCCTATTCCAGCCCTTGTTGGAACAGTTTAATATCAGTGGATTAGCAAAGAAAAGTGACCAGCTTGTAGTCATGAACAGACCTGGACAACTACTCTTCTTGGTATTGGTATGGATGTCTGGAAAATAAAGGCCAAACAGATGAGGGCCTAGCACTGATCCCAATAGTACCCCACTAGATACAATCATATGTTCAGAGATGTGCCACCAAGTTTCATAAACTGTGATCTGTTGGATATCCAGTTTGCAATCCAGGGAACCATATATACTTTTACAGTAAGTTTGTCTAAATTTTTAATAATGTATGGGGGTGGTGTCAAAAGCTTGACCAGGACAAGATAAGGAGTATACATTGAGTACTCATGTCCACAGTCTTTGTAACCTTTTCAAAAAAGTTTAATAGGTTCAGGAGATTGGACTTGCCATTCACAAAGCTGAACTGAGTGGGGTTCTAGGTCAGGTAAGTTGCATCTGTCTGGATAAATGTAGTCTACTGTGATACATTCCATGGCTTTGTAAATAAAACTGGTAAGCATGATGGGGTAGTAATTATCTGGGTCTGTAGGGGGACCACCCTTGAATAAAGGAGTGTGAGTGGCTGTTCTCCAGGCATCAGTAACAAACCCTGTAGATAGGATGAGGCGGACCAGTTTAAGTAGAGGTTCAGATACCGCATACTTGGTACTGATGAAAGGTAGCTTGGTATGCTATCTAGTCTTACAGAAATATTATTTTAGGCTTTGGCAGATATTCTACGATGTGGTCTAAGGTGAATTCAGTGGAAACTAAATTTTTAGAGCTAGTGGGGGCAACAGTGTAGGTAGGTGGGGAAAAGTTATCACCATAGTTGTCTGATAACATATTGGCTATATCTTTGGGATTAGAATGTGTGATATTATCATTTATGAACTCAGAGCATTATTGGACATTATTCCTTAACTTACTGACATAAATGAAAAAAAGATTTGTAGTTTCCTTTGGTATATCTAGAGAGTTTAAATTCATATTCCACTTTACAGTGTAAGTTCAGCAGGGAGACTCTGCCTAAAAAAGTCACTATGGGACAGCAGAAGCTGGTATGAGAAGTGCAATCCATCCCTGATGAAGGAGAAAGTGTTATTTCCCATCTCATCCCAGGCTCATACATTCGCGAGAACCTTATAACAACACTAATAAATTGTTAAAGCCAGTTATCTTGTCTTGGTATCTGGGCATCAGTCTTGGTGAAGGCTAGATACTACTTAAGACCATTGTCTTTCTGCCTTTAACACACATAGTAAGTTATATCACGTCTCTCTGCATGCCCTTCTGAGTGGAGTGCCTCACATCAACTTAACTTTAGAGTAATTCTCTCTGGCTTTTGCCATGGACCACCACTAGATTGCACTAATACGTCTCTGGTTTAAGGGACCTTATGGTCCTTGTGACATCACTGACCCTGGCATTGGACAAGCAGATTAGAGTCACATTGATCTTGTCCAGTCTGGTGAGTGTGGAATCTGTATCCCTAGCTATAGAGTCACTTATAATTGAAACGTTTCACTGTCTGGGATCAGACTTAGTAGGAATTATAGAATTAGACCTGCTCTCTTTGTGGCTCTTAGGTAATCTATATGAAGCTGCAATATGTTGTAGTGGAGAAAGATTAGATATTACCTTTTGTGTTGAAGGTGGATATCTTTTAAAGTGTGTTCTTTGAGGCTTTGGCAAATCTTTCATTACAGCCCAGCATAAATTCATGTGGTGGGTTATGACTGCTGTAGTGGTGAGAGGGCATAATGCGTACTGACAGTGGGCTGATGAGAGAGATTTGTCTATTTATTTTATTTATTTTATTTTATTGCATTTTATTGCATTTGTTTACCAGGAAAGTCCACTGGGCCTAAAATAGCCCATTTTCAGTGGAGGCCTGGGGAGAAACGCTCCGACAAGAACATAGATACAGAATAAATTAAACATTAATTGGTAAAGAAGTAGAAACAGTCTTACACAGTGATTACAGTAATATATACAGAATAAATACATAAAAGCAGGAATCCAGTTGGTGTGATTACAGTAATATATACAAAATATATACTTAAAAGCAGGAATTTAGTTGGTTGCCAAATGAATTATAAACAAAGATATATTAATCAGCATTATTGTACCAGTACCAACAAGTGATGAAAAAATAATAAATATGGAGAAAGTATCTTTGATCAGTAGTAGCAAAAAGCATAGGAGTTTAGTTATCATATAAGGAGAAGAGGTTAGGTTGTAGAGCATGTACATAGCCAGGAAGAGTTGATATGATTTTTCAGTATTTGTTTGAAGGTGGTGGTGGTGCTGCCTGTGTTTCTTATAGAAGGTGGAAGTGAGTTCCATAGTTTGGCGACGGTGAAGGAGTAGAGGAGTTGGCCAGCAAGTAAGGTGGGCTTTTCTACTTTTAGAAGCAGATGATTTTCAGATCTTAGCTGCCTGCTGGGTTAGTATTTGGCAATTAGAGTTGACAGAGCAGGACAGTCTGTAGGTCTGTAGATTTTTTTGTGTCTTTAGTTAGTTGGATGAATGAGAGATGGTGGGGGAATTCCAGCCAGCCTAATTGTTTCAGGGAGTTACAGTAGTGGGACACAGATTTGGCCTTGATGGCATATTTGGCTATTGTGTTGTAACACATATCAAGTTTGGAGTTTGTAGAATTTTGTATATTAGTGAGGAGAGGAGCACAATAAAGGTAAGAGGGTAACAAAAAGGTGGTTGCAAGGGTTTGTCTAGTAGAGAGGCTAAGAAAGTGTTGGTGCCTGTAGAGCATACTGAGCTTTTGGTGTGTTTTTTGATGTTATTGTTTATGTGTAGGTCAAAGTTATGGTTTTCATCTATAATAATGCCTAGTAATTTAGTGTGTGGGGCACCTTCTATAGTGGTATTGTCTTGGGCTTGTGTAGTCAAAATTTGTTTTGTCTAGGGAGTTGTTTTCTTAGGGGTAAAAAGTATTAGTTTAGTTTTTTTTTTCAGATTTAGAGCAAGATGATTGTTAAGCATCCAAGATTCAGTAGAAGTGAAGGCATTCTGGGTGATTTGCTGGAGTTTAAATCTGGAATTTGCAGTGCATATTATTGTAGAGTCATCAGCATACTGGATTACTGAGCATTGTGGGACAGTGGAGTGAAAGTTGTTAATAAAGATACTAAATAAGAGAGGACCAAGTATGGAGCCTTGGGTTACCCCTGTGGAAGTACTGAGGAAGGGAGAGTAAGACTGTTGCCATTTGGAGGATTGCTGCTTATTGGAGAGATAGCTATTTAACTATGGGTAGGTGGGGAAATGTGAGGGTGGATGGTGTAGAGAGGAGGATGGCATGGAAAATGATATTGAAAGCTTTGGAGAGGTCGAGGAAAAGAGAAGCGATTATTTTGCCAGAATTCTGTGCCTGGTTAACTGTATCAAGGAAGTAGAGGAGGGTAGTAGTGGTGCTGTGTCCTAGTCTGAAACCATGCTCAGCGGGTGATAGAATTTGTTTTTCAAGCAGGTGGCTGAGAAATTGGGCATTGATGCATTTTTCTAGTATTTTAGAGAGAGGTGAGAAAATTACTATGGGTCGAAGGTTTGCGGTGTCTGTGTTGGTGCCACCTTTTTGTAAGGGGAGAATGAATGCTTTTTCCCAGATGGGATTCTTTAATTGATCTGTTAATGAGTATGCTGATGGGATAAGCTATAGAGTTAGTAGCTAGCTGCAGGAAGTGTGGGTGTCAATTGTCAGGGTCCAGACTAAGGGTTTTAGCTTAAGTAAAAGTTTATTTTTATTGTGGTTTTGGGTATGGGGGAGAATTTTAGGTTGGGGTTGAAGGTAGACTTGTTTTCTGGGATGATTTGGTTATCACTGTCTTGGTGGTGGTGCTGTTAACTGCAGGAAAGGTGGCGGTTAGGTTAGCTATGGTGTCAATGAAGTAGGAATTGAAGAGGGTAGCAAGTTCAGTGGGGGGGTTTTGTGGGTCAGGGGATGGATTGCTTTAAGAGCCTGGTTGTAATAGTTGGTTGCTGGAGGACCAGAATTTTTTTAGATTATTTTTATGTTGGCTTTGTAGGCTGAGGTAGTGTTTTTTTATCACTGGTTAGTAGATGTTTTGCCTGGTTACAGAGTTGCTTGTATTGTAGTAGAGTTGAGGGGGTCTTTGTTTTTCTGCCATGATTTCCAGATTTTATCCCTTGAGAACATGATTTCTTTAGTGGATTTAGAGAGCCAGCTTGCTTGGTTATATTTTATATGTTTTTGGTGGGTGGGTGCTTGCCTATTAAGAATGTCTAGGAATGTTGTGTTAAAGAATTCACAGCCTCATTAAGTGGTAGGAATTTGAGGGGTTCCCAATTTACATTAGTTAAGGTTTCATTGAATATGGATGATTGGAACTTAGTCAAATTTCTGGTTGATTTATCTTTGTGTTGCCCTGGGATTGGAGTGGTTTTGCGTAGGATATATGCTGTATGGTGGTCGCTAATGGTATTAGGTTGTATGCCTGCAGTGATGATATTGCTAGGGTGGGACACTAATAACCAGTGTATTGTGGAGCCCCTATTGTTATTTTTGTGGGGTCTGGTGATATTTTCAATTAGTTGGGAGAAGTTGTAAAGGTTTATATTTTGAGGGGTTGTTGTGGGCAGTGTCTAGCCAATCAAAGTTTACATCACCTAGAATGATGGTTTCATTATCTATGTTTTGGGAAGTCCAGGCAAGTATGTTATTTCCTGGAGGAATATATAGAGCAATTATGCAAATGTTTTTATGGTTGTTATGTTTTAATATAGAGATTAGTACTTCGGCTGGGGAGAAGTTGAGTGTGGTTTAAAGTAGGAAATTAATGTATATTTGCTAGGGAAGAATATTGCTACTCCCTCTCCTCTCCTGTGGGGCTGATCACCTCTCAGGCATGAGTAGTCTGGGGGGAGAAATTCACAGAAAGTCTAAATGTTTCTTAAATAATTACATGTCGTACTGGTTGTACTATCAGTTGGTAAATGCAATGAATAATTGACAAGCATAAGCTACTTACAAAATGGCCTTAGAATTCCTAATGAAGCAGAAGGAATGAGAATAAATATTGAGCCATGTAGCCTAGAATTCCTAATGAAGCAGAAGAAATAAAAATAAATATTGAGCCATGTAGCCAAAGAGTGTAGGAATAGGTCTGGTCGTTGTCCTTAGAGGCTGGAGGGAGACTACTATAAAATACCCTGAAGGCTTATGGGTGAAGTATTTAGGGTAATAGTCTAAACTTAGGCTAAAGTATGGCTAATCTAGATATAATTAGTGAAAAGACAGAAATAGGTTTGCCAAGAAAGAAGAATGGTGGTTATTTAGCTCTTGGCTACTACCTGGATTACTACTAGTGCTGGTCACACTACAACAATTTTCAGCTAGGAATAAATGTCCCTTTGCTTTTTCTTTCACCAGAAAAAAAAAACAGTAACACTAATCCCAGGCTAACTTTTGAGAAGAAGATGTTAGGTTCTTTTGGTAATTAACAGTCTTGTCCCAGATGTTGCATGGGTCTCTAGCCTTCTCCTGCATTTACAGGAACTCAGCACAAGACAGCTAAGCAGCACAATGGGTTAAAATTAAAACTGATGATATTTCCAGGAAAATGGCAACTACACCAATCAAGGGAAGCCCCATACTCACTTCCCAGTCAGAGAAGGTCAGGAACCAATGTCCCTTTGCTCCTTCTCTTAAGAAGATTAAAACGGTAGAACTAATTTCAAGCTGGCTCCTAAGAAAAAGTTTACAGGCTTCCCAGCAATTGATAGTCTCTAGGAGGGCTAAAAATAATGTCTATCTGCTCCTTCTCTCACTAGGAGCAAAATAGAATCACTAATCCTAAACTGATTCCCAAGAAGTAGTCTGTACTCTACCAGTGATGGACAATCTTGACCAAGATGTTTGCTATTTTAAAGGAAAGATGAAAAAAAGGTTAAGAGTCTATGGACTGCAGTGTACTCTAGGTGGCAGGAAGATATGAAAAAAAGGCAGCTGAAGCTTTAACCATCTAAGGGGAGATCCTTCCCAGTTTGAACTTCTAGTAGTCACTAGTATGAGCAGCTAAAATGAAACTGGGAGGAACTTCCAATGGCAAATGTACAGAGGGGATGGGCCACTCAAGAGCCACTGACTTTAATAACATAAAAGGGTACGAGTGGGTGGGTAGGGAAAATAGTCACAAAATAGTAGCAGCAGCAGCAGCAGTCACAGATCAGTGGCAAAGATTCAAACCTTTTCCTCTTCTGCTTATCTTAGATAATAGATGAGCTTCTCATTTCCTTAAACCATATCACTTCAACTTAATCTTTCTGCAGTCACAGAATGGAGAATAAATCTTTGCTAACTTGCCCTAGCCAGTAATTATTAAAACTCCAACCAAAAACACATTTGAAATAAAGTAGAGTAAAATAAATTTAAGCTCAAACTAACTGGAAAAAAAGAAACAATGTAAATGTGTAAACCTTAAATGAAGATTTCCAAAGTAGTCACACATCAGCAGTCACACAGAGTGGCAGCTCACCAAGATTTAAAAAAATGCAAGCAGGTTTTGAAATTGTAGGAAAGAGTAAGTGATGCAATGACTCATTTGGTGATCTATCATAATGGAAGCTTCATATGGTTCCCATTTGATAATCTTATTAATATAGTACTGCATAACTTGTACTTTCCATGTTTTCCTGAGAAAATAACACTTCTTAGTTTAGGAAATTCATAAACCTTGTTTATGTGTAGGTTAGCAATTCTGCCTCACAGTGCTTGTTTTTCCAGTTCTGTGCTAAACATGGTTATCTTCTCTGCAGGATCTGAATATCTTCCATGTGCCTGTGTTTGTCTTTTCCAGGAAAGCCAGTTTTATCCCATTTTTTAACATACTTGTGGATGAAATGGTGATATTGGAATTGTCCTTATGCATGCTTGCATTGTGTGTGCCAGTAGTGTATATATCCTATAAAAGACCACTACTTTTTGACATAGGATGTGGTTTGTTGTGACTAGAACTGGCTAAACTAGGTATTGAAAATGAATAAATGAATAGTCCTCATCTTTTTGGTTGATTGACAGAGATAAAGCCCAGTTTCTTCTAGTTTCTTTGTTGCTCCTTTAAAGGCAGTTTAACATGTGCACGGAAGTTAGTGCATCCTTTCTTTTTCAGACTTTTAGTTTACTTCATGTGATACAGATGCTCAGTGCTTCTCCTTTTCTATTCCACTGGAATACAGAGGTGATGTGTTACGTCTTATTGGATCAACACAGATTTTGTAGTAACTTGAGCTTTCAAGCCAACCATAGTCCTTCATCTAGAACTAACAAGTAACTGATGCTAGATACATTGCTTTAATGCTGATTTTCTTTTTGTTTAGAAAGTTAGAACAGAGTACATCACTTCAGTCTAATTTAACAAAAGAAAGACTTTGAAAAATATGAACGTGAGAAAACAACTGTCAGCAGCTGGAATATATAGAACCCACGTATGAAACTCAGCAATAGATATAGTATGTGTGTGTGTGCGTGCATGTGTGTGTGTAAGAGAGAGAGAGATTGACAATCTGACAACCTGATAAAGTGGGTAATGACCTTTTCTAAAATGGAGGCTCACAGAATGACACATTAAGACCTACATTCATTACGGTGAAAAGAATAGCACTCAGAATAAGTTTAAATTAGGTAGCCTAAAACTGAAAGGGAAAATATACTTAAAGTATGCTGCAAAGAACTGGGATTCATGTTAACACCACCCCCCCATCCTAAGTCTTAGCTGATACCTATAATAAGCAACTATGAGCTGTTTTGTTGTAATGTTAGTATTTTCTGAACATTAAGTCTTTCCTGCCTTTAAAGTTTATGGTTATTAGTATTCAAACTAAAATGCTACATTATATTAATCACTTTCTATTCATGAATAAAATATTACACAAACTCCTGCAGTCTTTCAAGTACTGTTAACTTTCTAAGGTAGTCAGCTTTGTAGAATTACTTTAAAGGTGATCATAAAATCATGTGTTGCTAATATAACAAATATTTTCTGTCCTTAAGTATACCTAATTTGTGACCACTGCTAGTTGTTCAGAGGGAAAAGTTTTTTAAGTGTTATCCATAGATGTGTAGAGTTGACAAGCACTGGTGGATGGTGACTTCAAATCAAAGGGGGGCTGCAGGAGACAGCTGAATGGGTGGGGCCAATGGGGAGGGGTGTGGCCAACTAGATAGAGGCAGAGCTATGCTCAAAACCATAAAAACTGGGACTTTAATTAAATACGCTGCCCTGGGTGCCAAACTGACATTATGAGAGTCCAATCAAGACAAAATGAAGTGGAGAAGAAAAAATATTTCAATGCATTTGCTACATGACAACTTGCTTAATACCTAAATGGAAACAAAAAAGTTGTAAGGCATGAAAAAATAAATTACTTTTTAAATACATTACTGGAATGCCAGTCAAAATCAAGTATAAAAAAACAAGCAGCACTCAACTCAAACCACTTCTCCTTGCACTGCAGTTCTAATTATAATTTATATTCAGCTTTATTAAAGTACCAAGTAACATGCTGAAAGTAGCAATCTCTGTGATACCACCACTTGCAAAAATGTTTCTTATCCAAAAAAGACATGCTGCCTGACAACAGCTATCTACTTGTTTCATGGGGAAAACATGATCAAAGTAAACAATGAACAGTTAACAAGAAACAAGCTCAAGATAAATTGCTTAAAGGATTACTGCACAAGTTATGGACCACACATGAAAGACTGGCATTCTGTTTAGTTTACGAGTAAAGCCTGCAAAGATGACTGCAAGTCTCCAACAAATATAATGAGCTTCTGAAAATACTGTAATCCTGTCCTTTATTACAAATACTGTCATATGCACTTCAGTACCTAAGGCTTATACGTTATCTAGTTATGTAAATATTCTCTGCATGGCAACAACAAAAGGCTTTCAATGTTGGTAAATCTTTAACAGTGTGCTTATTAAAGCTTACTTGCATCTTACAGTCTCAGACAAGCTTACCTGATGGTCATTAAAGCATTGCTACTTAAACACAGAGCAACAGGCACTGCAACAACATGCATTTTCTGAATAAGAAGAAGCATAAATCAACAGTATAAAAATATGATAGGAAAAACAGAACATTATGCAAAATCAAGGACAGATGAAAAGCCAATGTCATACTTGAGTCTACCTTGGATGGGGGGATACTCTGCACACTTGTGAGTGGGGTACAATAAGTATGTCACAATTTGAAATGTCTCTAGCTGATGGTGATGGCCCTGACACATTTGTCATACTGTAAGCCTCAGAGCAAGAAATCTGGACAAAGCCATAAATAAAAGTGGGACAAAGGCCAAAAAATAAGGACAATTTTTAAATATTTTTCTTACAAACTTAGAAAGTTAATAAAATAGTAGGTCTTGCATTAGTATGAATTTTCTGTAGGGTATGAAATCTGAAACTCAAATGTCTGTCATTATTTTCTAACTTCAATCTTTAATGATTTGCCACTAATTTGCCAGAAAACCACAATTTTATGAAAAATAGACAAAAAATGTGATGCGAAAATCTGTACACACTTCACATACAGACACAAAAAAATAGACATAGATAAAGGAATATATGCCCTTCTAAAGAATCAGTCACAGGCAATAAACTAAACATTAACAGTTTCAGGGATGCCATGGGTTCCAAAGAGACACAAGTGTCTTTCAAAGCATATGCTACCAAAAACAGCTCCTAGGACAACATATTAAAACATTATTACTTACATAAAATAGTTATCAAATAATTGTTTAACCTAAAAAGCAATTACAAGAGAAACTGCTATGTCACACAAAGTCTTTCGGCTTTTCCCGGTTAGGGGTCGCCACAGTGGAACTCTGGTCCACTCATGACTGGCAGTGGATTTTTACGGTGCCAAGTTGCCAGCCTGACACCCAACCTTCAATGAAGGCATGCCCATTCACACTCACACCTACCTGCATGTCTATAGCGTCACTCAACCACAGGGAGGACATGCAGACTCCACACAGAAGGCGCTCCAGCCAAGAATCGAATGGGAGAACTTCTTGCTGTGAGGCAACAACGCTAACCGCTGCACCACCATGGCAGAACTGCTATGCCACACACATAGGCTAAATAGGACAGTGACTGAAGTTAGTTTGAAAAACACAAAAAGGAGCATGTGCATAACAAAAAAAAAAAAGAAATTTCAAGACAGAAAATGAAAGGGAAGACGTGACCTCCATTTTTCAGGTGGCTGTCAATCTAGCAAACAATGCCTCTTTTTCTTCCAGTATTGAACAAAGAAATAGCAGGTGCCAGTTCTTCTCTTGACTGGCCTGAGATCAGAGACTATGATTGCCCCATATTCAGCATTGTCGATACCAGAAGTTTCTATACTTATTATTCTTTTTTGCATTCCTACAGAAACGTATGGTGACTTCAGCCTTGCGTATCATAACACAAACTCATTTCGGTAATGAAAACCAAGGCAAGGCAAGGAGGGCCAAGAGCTCTCCACCAATTGCTACAGCACCACAGAAAAATAATTCACTGTCCAACTGTAGATGTGATTTTCAGGCAGGATGTGCAACTGAAACTGCAGGCCTTAATTTCACAAATTAACTTAGTCTGTACTATATCATAGCAACTGCTCAATTAGTGCCATCTTTCTAGACTTGTTAAAAACATCAATATGATCAACAATAATCTCCTCATATCTAAACTTTTTAACCTAAGCCTCACTTGCTCTGCCTTACAATTGCTTACAAACTACCTGCCTGAAAATGGCCATGCAGTTAGATTGTCTAAACAAATCTTATTCCCCAACCCTGTACACCTTGGTATACCCCAAGGCTCTGAATTTTTCCATCACTGTTTATTATAGTTATCAACATCATACCTAAATTCTGTTATTCCCACAGTGTAGTACAATGTACAGATGACACCCCCTCATTCTTCCTCCAGAAATATTTATATTAAAAAAAAATCATTACTTATTTAGCATTTGTTTACTAGGAAAGTCTAACTGGGACAGAGGCAGTCTTCAACAGAGGCACAGGGAGAAATGCTCCAGATGGATGACTTTGGAATGTGGGTGTTAACCAGAGCATACCCATGTGACTGCAGGGAGGACACGCAAACTCCACACAGAAGGCACCCCAGCTGAGAATCAAACCAGAGATCCTCTTGCTGTGCGGAGACAATGTTAACTGCTGCACCACTGCACCACCACTGCAGAAAGTAGGCATCTTAACTCTATTATGAATTGCACAGTCAATAACACTTGCTAATAGTAAACAGCAAAAACAAAAATAAAAACAAAAACAAAAAGGTTATACTGTTTCAACCTGATTACTAAAACTTTCACTCTTCCAGTACTATTCAAATAAAGATATCAACCTCACCGAGTCTGGCCTAGTTCCACACTCCAAAATTCTAGGGGTACATCGTGGTCCCCAGCTAGAATTGGACTAGAGCACTGAATAAGCAGTCCACTAATCTGACTTCAAACTAGGTTCCTTTATCAAATTTAAAGCTTACTATTGCTAAAAGCCAGGTTCACTAAATCAGTGCTACAACTATGTTGTTTCTCCTCCCAGTCCTGTTCTCTAACTCATTCATCCTTATTCCTTACTGATATAATTGTTTTATCACATAGATAAACTTATATATCATAGTCTCTCATTTCATCTCCATGATATACCACTGATACTTCATATCGCTAAAAACTATTTTTACACTTAATTTCCCAACTTTTCTACCCTACTGCTTCCCACTCCACCCTCTACTACCCTCACAAATGTCCATCCCAGTATAAGATGTGCCTTGGTGATTAACACTTGCTCGTCACAATATGTAAAACTTGAAATTGCCATCCTCATTTAAGAGCCAACTCTACCTTGGTCTGCTTGAAGATATCTGTATGGGATATACTTAGCTCACAGTCACACTGAAAACCACCCGCCTGCCTTGGTAACACCCTTAAAAATAAACTTCCAACATGGTGTATTAATAAGCTAGAACTACTAGAAAATGAAAACCTATCCCTATTCCTAACCTAATTCAATTGATAAGTTAACAAACAGCTGCTGTTACTACCTATGCTGCTGCTTACTAAACTATCAAACTCCATGGCACAACATTAGCAGTAAAAGAAAAGAAAACACATGGATAAGGAGTCAGAAACCTACCTCTGTACAAATTAAAGTTTAAAATGACTGAGTGTCCATCTGTGCAGATTCTGTTCATGGATCACAATCATCATGCCAACATTCTCCACATTCGGACATCTCTCGCCTCCGGGAGAGCAAAACAAATAAGGCACATGATGAATGTATACTTACTTATACAGGCTTCAAAGTTTGTCATAAAGATGAGGGGGTGTCACATTATTTAATGTAACAGAAGATTATTTCAAAAATGATGAAATTCTTATTTCATAAAACCAACATCCAAATTTAGACTATCCCCAGAATAAACAACTGAGTTAGGTGACAGGCTACTGTCCAGATCTCCAGAAGTGTATATAAATATCCAGAAAGAAACATAACTAATATGACAGATACATAATGATAAGAATGAAAAACAAAATAGTACTAGTTTGTCAGTCATTTTGCAGCTAACTGTGCGACTATCGGCATTCATCCTGGCTTTGCATGCCTGGCTTTTCCTTCCAACACAACCTGTTGGATTTATGAATATCCATAGAAGGACTATTCTTCAATGGAGACATGCACAAACATGACTCATTGAAAACCACTTTCAATGAACACAATTTCAAGCTTTTTTGCAGGAAGGCAAGCCTCCCTTGCAGCCCCTGTGTGGGAAGAGACCACCAACAACCCCTCCCCCCCCGTTAACTTATATACACCAACTCCATGGTCACACAATGGTGGAGAAAGTGCAATACCTCCTGTTCACTGAAAGTGGCTTTAGTGATTCAGTGTTCATGCTGCCTTCCATTGAGGCATAATCCTCTGATAAACATTCATGTTCCCAGCCTGTATTGGGACATTTTCTGCACTTAGTTACATAAACCATATGCTTTGAAGTGCAAATAAATAAATCTTGTACCTTGAAACTTATGTTTTATGAAGTTGCTATAATATAGCATTACGGATTCTCTGACATGTTTTCTATCTTGTATGGATGCAGGGTTTAGTGCTGTTTTTAGAATGTGATCTGTTCTGGTTTTAGCCGGCTTCTCTTGGAAACATGACAGCCACTCAAGAGCTGTTTCCATGAGCCCCAATCATGTGAAATACATTTGCTGATAGCAGTTCTTAGTGAATCTGAAGTTTGCACTTTTCAACAGTGTCGCATGACTCTGGTGTGTGTGTGTGTGTGTGTGTGTGTGTGTGTGTGTGTGTGTGTGTGTGTGTGTGTGTGTACATATATATATATATATATATATATATATATATATATATATATATATATATATATATATATATATACACACATACTGGTTGGGTAATTGGGTAAGTGTGGGGGTCTCCCCCATACCCCCTTGGGGTATAGGGGGCAGGGATGTGGAGATGTCTCCTCCTACAACCACTCTGGCAGAAAACTTTCTTTAAGGATTGTTCATCGCTATCTCATTGCAGGATAAGATTTGTTTTTAGAATTGGTGGGAGTTTAAATGCCAGTATAGGGAGCTCCTGAAAATCTTTATTAACTTGACATTCTGACAAAATACTGGCCGAAGTTCCCTTGATATCCTATTATTGGGGAATCCTGTCACAGGGGGTCCTCCCTTTATATGAGAACAGCAATTGTCTTGGCAGCCTTGCTAGTAGTATTGCTCTGTTTACAGCTCTAGCAAACACCTTACTCAGCAATTTATTTATTTAAACAAGGGAGTTTTTTCTTCAGTTGTGTCAACTGTGCTTTTATTTCACACATATTGGAACAAATGCAGTAATATCTTAATTCTTGACTGTGTATGGCTTTGTGTGACTAGGATTCTTCATTTTTTATTTCTGGTTGATGAATTTCATATTCCATTTCCTCCACTTTCAATAAGTTTAGATTCAAAATTTCTATTGTCAGGTTTGTAACTAGTTAGCCTTCAAGAAGCTTGTTTCCAGTAGCTTCTCTGCATCAACTTATGTACATCTGCTAACCCTAACCTTCCCTCTACTCCAATCCAACACCCACACATTACCTCATGAAAAATTCTTTCCCTAACAGTGTCACTAACTAAGGCACTCAGACACAAGCCACACATACACACACATGCTATGTCCTACAAACTCAGCCATAAAAGTATCCCCTTACCTTGCCCCAGTCCTAACCATAACATACAGATACACAAAAAGACATACTCCCAAACGTCATACATACCCCTTATAACAAAGACATACTCCCAAACCTCATACATACCCCTTATAACAAAGACATACTCCCAAACCTCATACATACCCCTTATAACAAAGACATACTCCCAAACCTCATACATACCCCTTATAACAAAGACATACTCCCAAACCTCATACATACCCCTTATAACAAAGACATACTCCCAAACCTCATACATACCCCTTATAACAAAGACATACTCCCAAACCTCATACATACCCCTTATAACAAAGACATACTCCCATACCTCATACTTACCCCTTATAACAAAGACATACTCCCAAACGTCATACATATCCCTTATAACAAAGACATACTGTCAGACCTCATACATACCCCTTATAACAAAGACATAGTCCCAGACCTCATACATACCCCTTATAACAAAGACATACTCCCAAACCTCATACATACCCCTTATAACAAAGACATACTCCCAAACCTCATACATACCCCTTATAACAAAGACATACTCCCAAACCTCATACATACCCCTTATAACAAAGACATACTCCCATACCTCATACTTACCCCTTATAACAAAGACATACTCCCAAACGTCATACATATCCCTTATAACAAAGACATACTGTCAGACCTCATACATACCCCTTATAACAAAGACATACTCCCATACCTCATACTTACCCCTTATAACAAAGACATACTCCCAAACGTCATACATATCCCTTATAACAAAGACATACTGTCAGACCTCATACATACCCCTTATAACAAAGACATAGTCCCAGACCTCATACATACCCCTTATAACAAAGACATACTCCCATACCTCATACTTACCCCTTATAACAAAGACATACTCCCAAACGTCATACATATCCCTTATAACAAAGACATACTGTCAGACCTCATACATACCCCTTATAACAAAGACATAGTCCTAGACCTCATACATACCCCTTATAACAAAGACATACTCCCAAACCTCATACATACCCCTTATAACAAAGACATACTCCCAAACCTCATACATACCCCTTATAACAAAGACATAGTCCTAGACCTCATACATACCCCTTTTCACAAAGACATACTCTCAAACCTCATACATACCCCTTATCTTTTTCTTCTACACAGACATTCAAGTAGCCTGACGATTGATAACGTGGATGTTAGGTAAAAAGAACCTGCAAATAACGTTGTTTACAAGATGGAAAGTCAACAGCATTAACTACTACTACATATATAGATTAGAAGTTAATGATTTAATCTGATCTGAAGTGTAAGACTATACCATACTTATGGCAGATATAGCATGTTACTGATATCAGTCTAATACTAGTCAGTATTACATTCACCAGTCTGCTGTTAACTTCCCCAGGGGTATATTCCAGTCCCATTGTCAAGTAAAGAACTAGATCAGACTTTGTACGCATGATCAGGTGGAGATCACGTCTAAGTGACCTATAAAAAGGAAAATATAATGGCAACAAATGATGCCTTTCCAAAATTTTCAAACATTCTAATCCTATTAATTTTTTAGTAAGGAATTATTGTGCTTTTGAAGTTGTGTTTGCTCACTTGCTTGAAGGCTACAGAATACAATGCTATATTCTGTATTGAGGCATAAAGTAGTGAAACTATCTGAAGTGATTAGATGTGCCCTTCAGAATTAGATGGACTACAGCATATTCTTTTTTTTTTACTTTGGTAGCTATATGTTCCTCATCCTTTAAGTTGTTGTCTACCATTATCTCTGTGTTTAATGATGATGCCATTTTTTTATGATCTGTACATTTCTTTTATCATCATAATTTATCTCCTTTTTGCTATGTCTCAGGATGCTACCTTTATTAACATTAAATGTAAGGGCATTACTACAAAAGCAGATATGTATTTCTATAGACAATCTCGGAAAAGTTTAACATCTTCCATTGAAGTAGGTTTTTTGCCCAGTTTGTGGTCTTCAGCATGTTCGGTTATCCACATCCCATTACCACTTTTATATCTAAGAAGAATAGACCAAAAAAAGTGCACCTGGTAGACCACCCTTTCTGTCACCACTAGTTAATCCTATCAAAATATTTAGGTAACCCCCACCCTGACTTGTTGTAGCTTGTTACTCAGCTAGTGTTTTACCACTAAGCAATGTACCGATTGATATTTAATACATTTAACCTGTTAATTATTCTCTTATGGAAAACAGTGTTAAATGTCTTAAAAAAACTCTAGACAAACTAAATGTACTGTCAGTTCCTCATCAGGTGCTGTTGTTACCCCTTCAATGAATGCCATGAGATTCAAAATGCAAGATTGCCCTCTTAGAAAATTAAATCCATGATTAAATAGCAAAAAAGTAAGCAATAACTCCCACAGTATTATCAAATGAATATCAGTATACCAATATAATTGAAGCTGCATGCTGTGTCTGACCCATCCTCTGCTAAGACATTAAGCTAAAGTTTCTGAAAGAGCTCCATTATTGCCTTAATTTGATTGGATACCTCCCTAGCCAGCCTTTGTTTCCAGCCCACTTGCCCTTTTGCTGCTGGTTTTATAAGGCTGTGTGTGTCTCTGGCTGCCATCCCTTATGGTAATCTGATTTCCAGAGTCTTTCACTCCCCTCTTTTATTGTTATTGTCTGTTGTATAAGCTATTTATATACTCTTTTCACCCATTATTTTCCATATATCCATGATACTGAGTGCCTACTCAGCAAACTAGCATTGCTCTTATGTAAACCTCCATTACTGCATATTGTCATATTGTCTCCTGCTCAAGTTCCTAGAGCTCAGCAAAGCTTGGAGTCCTGATCTGCATTGTGGAAGTGTTTTATATGTATTAAGTGCCATCCATGCAAAGCTGAGTGAGTACCTTTGATTCCTAAATTTTTCTTGTTTATAAGTTATTTTGAGTGTTAGGTGTTAGGTACTGTTTTCTGCTTTTCTATGTGCATTGCACAGATTTTTTGGTAAAAATTGCACTTCCTCTCACCATTACAAGGGATTTTCCAGCTTAGCTGTTTAACTGATTTGTGGTAGCATTGCACTTGTGGTTCTCTTCTATTGTGTTTTTACATTAGGGGGACTGGGTTTATTCATCTTGTGCCAGGCAGTGTTTGCCTGGTCTGTCTCAGATGGGAAATTCATCGACCTTGTGAAATGGTACCAGTACAGCATATGAAATGGTACCACTACAGGTTGTGATGGTAGCATGGTGGCTTGGCCACAAATTAACATTTTTGTTTGACATGATTTGTAGGTTTTAGTAAGGTTTTCCTTGATTCTGAATAGGAAGCCATGGTGTATGCTTCCAGTCCAATGGAATTTGCATTTCCCATTTTATTTTGTTGCACTGGTTATCTTGTATATCATTATTTAACTCCTTAAATGTGGCTTATGAGTAAACATGACTCCTCTTGCTTGATCCACTTCTGTCGTTGCAGAAATTACTCAGTTATAGTGATATTTTTTTAATTTTAAAAACAGCATGAAACCAGTTTTAAAATAAGAAAGAAAAACTCATTTGCTGCACATCTATGAGGTAACTACTTGGTTAGAACATTAACTGCATTAATGAAATAATTTCCCTGCAGCTTCCCATTAAAATCAAGGGAACTTTAACCGGTAAGTGAGAAATTTTGCTATTTATTAGCATGAATTCTCGCTTCTATTCCACAAATATAGTAATAAGACAGGAATAACCAGCCTTTGTCCTGTTACTATACATTGTAAGCACTTGTGATTGGTTATTTGTAGCAACCAATTACTGCTCTTATCCAGCAATTTCTAGTCATTTGACTAGCAGCTATCAGGAAGTGCAGACACAGTCTTCAGTGATGTTTTTCTCTTGCAGGTATGTTTTTTTTTTCCATTTTGCTTTTTTTGCAGGAAACCAGTGTAGGCAGCAGTAACAGTAGACGCTACTCATAAGAAAATAAAGTTTGTTGTACTTTTACAGAGATCAAAATGGGGGATTACAGTAGATGCTGTTTGAAATGCATTAGTGGCGCAATTTCTTAGGCAATTTTGGCAATCACAGATAATCGTCACTAGAAGTGGTTATCTGTTTGGACAGGAGGGGGGCAATCAGTAGATGAAAGCAAAGGGCAGTTATAGTAATCACAATAAAGTATTCATTGCTGTGGGTTGGTTGGGTTGTTATGAGGTGGTGGGAAAAGAGCATTATGTTCAAAAGCTGATATGTGCAGTGCTTTGCTGTGATTGTTTTTTCACTTTTGTTTTAGTTCGAACCAAAATAGATCTATGACAGCAGAAACAGTACGCAATGCCCATCGAGCCAAACACTTTTTTTTTTAATTTTTAACTTTTATAGCAGTCAAGGTAGAGGATGAGATGCTGTATAGCAGAAAGTAAAGAGATGCATTATTGTAGCTGGTGTTTTACCTCTTGTTACTCATCCATAAGAGGTGAATGCTAGAAGCAGTTGCTTGTTTTTGTAGGTAAGGGGGAGGCTATGTAGAAAAACAAGGAGCAATTACATGTAATTTGTGAATGATTATTGATGTGGTTTGTTGGGAGGGCAATATCTGTCAAAGAGTAAAACAGCCATTATTTTATATAATTACTTTTCATTAAAAAGTAGTGCACCCTTTCAGAAAAGGCATATGGATGGCCCTGGGACAGTTTGTGTGTGTTTTATATTAAATTATCCTATATCTTTGTGAGTTGCCTTTGGAGAAATGGTATATGATCTGTTATATGCAGCTTGTAAATCCAGTGTTCCAGAGATCTTTTATTTTTACAATATTAATATGATCGGATTCCCCTGGACAACTATTTGATCTCTGCATAAAAGGCTAGGTGAAACTAATGTGCAGACTGTATACATTAGGTTCTTATTATGTCTGAGTAAAAATTGTCTATATTTCACAAAAATGTGTATTTTTTCAGTTGTTCTATGCTGTGGCTACAATGCCATACTTCCTGCGTGGTCCAGTTCAGAGGAATGCTGCTCTGGAAGCTCTGAAGCTACTATTGCAGTCTTAGGTCTATTTTGTAGATGAACATGTTGTTATAACCTGAAAATTTCATAATGCAGTCTCAAAGGGTGACAGAGATGTAGCCATTAAAAAACAGGCATCAATGCCTTTAGGTCAGGTGCTTTTACTGCTATTGCCTGACATTTTTCCTTATACTTAGCTCTCATTTTGGGTGCCATGTTGAACTTCTGCTCAGTACACTGAGTAAAATAATGACCCAAAATATTTCTGATACATTGTCAGTACATCAAAAGTAAAAATCCTCTGTAGTTCTCCCCAATGAATATATATATATATATATATATATATATATATAGAGAGAGAGAGAGAGAGATTTACTATGGTTTTGACAATTGTAATAATTTTGAATCTCTAAATCACACAACCAGAAGGTTTGAAGATGTGAATACTGATGCACATTTCTTTGAACAATGTCAAACATTGAAATGTCTGACCCGCATGGACACAGTAACAAGTACTAGCATGGGTCTGGGGTGGGTCAAGTCCAGGTGTTCAAGCTAGTGGACACTGCATTCTCACCTTGCAACCCCTGGGTCATATGATTTATCAATTCAAAATTGTTATGATCACTAAAATCATAGTAAACTGTGTATATGATAGTATCACAGGCTGTATTCTGCAACATCTCCAGCAAGAAATAGCCTCACCATTGAGCACCCTATTCAACCATAGCCTAAGTACAGGCTTCATTCTAGTAGAGTGGAGCACTGCCATTGTCATCCCTTTGCACAAACGTGGTGCCACTACTGACCCTGGAAACTATTGCCCCATTAGCTTGACAAGTCTGATCTGTAAGGCCATGGAGCATATTATTATAGACCTCATAAACAAGGACATAGGCAATCTCCAAGCACTTGAACCCACCCAGTACAGATTTGCCAAGGGTAGATCTTGCCTGTTGAACCTAGTTGACTTTTTTGAGATTATCACCAAGGCACTGGATGAGGGAAAGTCAGTACACACAGCTTACCTTGACTTGGCAAAAGCCTTTGACACAATCTCCCACTTGGGCATCATCGAAAAACTAACAGAGCTTGGCATAAATTCCAATCTCATCAAGTGGGTGGCCAACTGGCTCACTGACAGGAGCCACAAGATCAAAATAGGTGCTACTACCTCCAATAGCAGACCTGTCACTAGTGGTGTCCCCCAGGGATCTGTCCTGGGACACCAGTTGTTTGGCATTTATTTCTCAGAAGTCCACATAAAGACAAAAGGCCTGTGGCTGACCATGTTTGTGGATGACTATAAGTTGGGTGCTGTCATTAACTCCCCAAATTATGTTAACATACTTCAAGAGGGTCTCACAGCAACAAATGACTGGTGCAAAGTCATGGCCTTGAGTTAAATGCAAAAAAAATGTATTATCATACCATTTGGCAAAAACATGGCCCGTACTGATCACCACATTAGCTGCAACCCCCTAAGCACACAATCTGTGGTGAGAGACCTGGGTACACAAGTTGACAACAGTCTCACATTTGACCATCATGTAGCTACAGTGGTCAGAAAAGCCTTTTACTTGGTTCATCTCATAAGTAAAGATATTACATCCAGAAAAAAGGAGGTTATTACCTCTCTGTACTCCTCCCTCATTAGACCAGTAATTGAGTAGAATGCCCAGTTTGGTATATACCCTTCCAAACACCTGCACCAACTGGAAAGGCCACAGAAACACCTCACAATGAGATTCTATGGCCTCCAACACCTGTCCTATGTGGACAGGCTCAAATCAATATCACTCTACCCTGTATCATACAGATTGCTCACAGGTGATTTGTGTCTCACCTGCAAGGCAATCTCAGACCCTGCTCTACTAGAAATGCTCCATATCTGTAAGTCTAACTCCTTGCATAGTACTCGATTGAAAGGCTTAAGTCTAATATGTGACATTAACAAAACCTGCTGGAGAGACCGGTTTGTCTCTCAGAGGCTGCCCCGTCTCTGGAATAGACTCCCCATACACGTCAAACAAAGTATGTCACTGAGCCTCTTCAAGTGCAACCTTGATGAGTGGATGGGCAACCACAAATTTGTCCCACTGGTTTCACCTGTGTCCCTCACTGACAGGGGTGACAGGTGCTTACTGAGGTTTCCTTTTTGAGGATAAACTCTTGGCTAGGCTTGTAAGGGCCCCAGAGCCATTAGCCCTGTAATTTCTTATGATCCTATTTTATATATATATATATATATATATATATATATATATATATGGGTCTACCTTACATGGTCGACATTTCATATGGTCGACACTCATTTGGTCGACAGTTCATTTGGTCGACAAGCAGATTTGCCCCCTTCCCCAATGTTGTGCAACCCTGGAGTTGATATATATAGTTCGGGGGGTGTGTGGGGCGAAGCCCCCCACCTACAATGCTTGTCGATCAAATGAACTGTCGACCAAATAAACTGTCGACCATATGAACAGTCGACCATGTCAGGTAGACCCATATATATATATATATATATATATATATATATATATATATATATATATATATATATTTTTTTTTTATTTATTTGCCCCAGCTCTGTGAGGTCCACCCTAGCCAGTTCAGTATCACTTGAAGAGGCATGTCAAGGAGTGGCCATACCTCAGCATCTAGGGCAAATATCATCCCTCTGTGGTAACACGGAGCCCACATCATCACCAGAGGATGGGTAGGTCTGCATCTATCATGTTTTCAAGCAGCTAAAGCTGAGGGTCAGATTCTGAGGTATATTACATCGGAAGCACAGAGTATAGAACTGCAGTGTGTTTTGAACTCAAGAACTGTGTTATCATCTAAAAAAGATTCATGGTGACATTTCAAAGGGAAATTAAGATAAAGCCTAACATCTTGTCTTATAGGCAGTTTTAATTCTGGGTGTACTAATGGACTTCTCTACAGACTGTTTTAAAATTACTATTTATAATGAAAGA